>NC_135802.1:158477254-158616125 GCF_964213995.1 Mustelus asterias
TGTGTCCTGACCATTCACTTCATGTTCTTCATCTTTGTTCAGCGTTGGTGACGTTAAGCATGATTCAAGACATCAAGGCGCAGATTTCTCAAATCCAGGCAGACCTGACCGTACTGAAGGAACATCAGGCCCTGCAGACAGGTAGTACGGGGTGGGGATGGAATATAAAAGTCGGGAAGCCCTGCTAGGGCCTGCTAGCCCTGTGCAGGGCAATGGTGAGGCCACACCTTGAGTACTGGGTGCAGTTTCAGTCTCCTTTCTTAAGAAAGAATATCCTTGCATTGGGGAGTTGGATTGTTGGGGTGGGATTTGGGGGGTTGGCAGGGGAGTCAGAGGATAGGGAGGGGTTGATGTTGGAGGGTCAGGGTTCTCAAAGGGTTGCAGGGGGGAGTCAAAGTGTTGTGGTTCCAGGAAAGGTCAGGGGTTGGAGGATCGAGAGGGGATGGGGGGGGAAGGGTGTGGGGGGGTCATTGGGCACTTGGGGGGGGGGGGGGGGAGGTTATAGTCACCCAGGAGATAGATATGGCTTTTTTTCCTGTCATGGTGAGAAGTAATAAAACTAAATGCAATAATTCTCATGACTTGTGAGATGGCAACAGGGATGTAATGGGTGAGCCGTTGTAAAATCTCAACCGGTTGATGGCAGTCCTTCAGGGAAAGGGAGCTGCCACCTAATGTTGGTCTCACATGGCAGGGTTGACTTTCAATGACCTTACGGCAACTGGCGGCATGGTGGCACGATGGTTAGCACTGCTGCCTCACAGCTCCAGGGACCCGGGTTCGATTCCCAGCTTGGAATGTTTGCATGTTCTCCCTGTATCTGCGTGGGTTTCCTCCGGGTGCTCCGGTTTCCTCCCACAGTTCAAAGATGTGCATTGGCGATGCTAAATTGCCCCTTAGTGTCCCGGGATGCGTAGGTTAGAGGGATTAGCGGGGTAAATATATGGGGTAACGGGGATAGGGCCTGGGTGAGATTGTGGTCAGTGCAGACTTGATGGGCCGGATGGCCTCATTCTGCACTGTATTGATTCTAGACATGGTGCAATATATAGTGGTTTGTGGGTCACAAACAAAATAATTCCTCCATCCAATGTAACTGGAGCCACGTTGAGTGTTGAGAAATGTGTCACTGCGATGTCATTAATTCATTCCAACCCTTCCTGCTCCCCGTCCAGTCTGCCTACGAGGGGTGAAAGTCCACAGGAAGTGCTTCCTGAAGATGCCCGAGCAGAAGAGCTTCCACGAGGCGGCCGAGGACTGCATCCTGCACGGGGGCACCCTCAGCACGCCACTCAGCCATGACGAGAATGACGCCCTGTACGACTACGCCAGGGCGACCCTGGGAGACGACCACAACATCTGGGTGGGCATGACCGACCTCACGGTGGAGGGGGACTGGGTGGACATGACCGGCAAGGGTGCCAACTACACCAACTGGGAGACGTACACGAGCAAGCAGCCGGATGGTGGCACAAGGGCCAACTGTGTGGCGCTGTCGGGATCGACCATTGGCAAGTGGCTTGATGAGTCGTGTAGACTTCAGAAGAGTTACTTTTGTCAATTTACTATTCCTTAAGTGTTTCAGTCTTTCTCCTCAAGCGTAGCCTGATTGGTTTAGTTTTGCTACTAATGCTTAATGGGCTAATGTTTCAGAGAAGATATCTTGCGAGTGGTGCAGTTTATCATTGGACAGATTGACTATTTTCAGCTCCCTCACTTTGTAGCCATGCTGGATCTTCCATCTAGTAGGGTTTCCATTTTGGAGATGTTAGAGAGGGGTGAGGAGCTTGATCCACCAGTGCTGTACGCGCACACAGCTGCCCGCAAGCTGTCTGGATGCAGGTCCGACGGAACCCCCTTCCCCCCGTCGCTTGTCTCTCCCCGGAGAAGGAGGTCCACCCGGTGCCTCACCACGCAATATCACCAAGCCACTAACAAGCTAAAAATGGCTCATAAACACGTGGCTGCTCCTTAGATGGTTTTACTATCCCGAAACAGGCTGTGATAATCCCCCACGAGGAGCGTGGGGGAATCATCAATTGATCTGTCCATGGGGCTTGTTCACTACGGGTTCCCCTGGTAACAGGCAGTGGCCTGTCCAATCAGAACTCATTACTGGAGCATTTTATGAGGCAGGAGGTCAGGACCTGAGCAGGGTAGGGGGCGGGAGTGGGGAGGGGGGGGGGGGGGGTGGCAGTGGGGGCCTGTGTCAGCATGCTTCGACACTCCAGCACATGTGTGTGGAATATTGATTAACTCAGGAGCTTGTGGTTTGCTTGGCTTTGTGGCTATGTTCAGTTTCTTTGCAATGCACGATTGTAAACACACTTCCCTAACTATTCGTCTGGCCAGAAATAAAAGTGATTCATACAAAAATGAAGAGTTGCTTTATTTTATTCCTTCCCCAGTTTTCTTCCGTTGCAAGAAGCCTTCCAAACACCCTTGCCAGAGCCCGTAACTAATCAGCAAAATGGCCCACTTTATCATCCACTCGTAGAAACTGGGACAGACGTCACGACCAATGCAAACCCTGCAGGTGGAGGTGCACTCCCCGCCCCCCCCACCCCCATCCCTGCCCCCCAAACCCCCCTGTCCCTGCCCCCCCACCCCCCACCCCCCAACCTCCCGCCCCCATTCCCCCATCTCCCCACTCCTACCCATCTCTACCCCCTCCCCTGCCCCCTCCACCCCTGCCCCCCAAACCCTCCCACCCACCATCCCCCACCCCTAACCTCCCCCACACTCCACCCCACCCTCTCTCACCCCCCCAACCCCCCAATCCCCCACCCCTAACCTCCTCCACCCCCCAACCCCTCCGCCCCCATTCCCCCACCCCCCAACCCCCTCCAGCCCCCCCAAACGCCCCACTGCCCTCCCCACCCCCCAACCCCCTCCAGCCCCCCCATCCACCCTGCCCCTGTCCCCAATCTCCCAGTCCCATCCCCCCTACCCTCCCCCATCCCCCAACCCCCTCCAGCCCCCCTATTCCCCCCATCCCCCCAACCCCCTCTCCCACTCTCCCCCCCACCCCCACCAACCCAACTCCCCCCAACACCCCCCCCGTCCCCGTCCCCCCCGTCCCCCGTCCCCCACTCTCCCCCAGGTCTTCTAGTTCCTGCACCTCATTTATGATTGCGGAATGTGCTTCACACTGTCTCTCTCCTCAGTCTTCCGATCAAAATGTGTCACATCATACTTCTTCATGTTAAACTGCACCCGCCTGCTTATGTGTACCAGCCCAGGTGCACTGAAATCTGTTAGCTATCTTTTTCACTATTTACTACATTTCTGAATTTTGCATCAGCTGCAAACTATGAAATTAGTTCTGCACACCCAGCTATTCATGTTGAAGATTAGATATTGGTTTGAGGGAGTGGGGCCATTTTCCTTATTAGGTATTCCCCATCAACATCTGATACACGACATTTCAATTCTCCACCTTACACCCGCTGACCTCTCTGCGACCGACCACCGCATTCCACTGCAGCTCAATGCGAGCTTAAAGAACAGCACCTCACTGTTCGACTGGGCCTTCTAGACTCAAGATTGAATCCGACCATTTTAAATCATGACCTCTATTCCTTTATTGTTTCGTGCTTCTTCGCAGGTTTGGTTTTTTTTATCTCATTTCCCCGCTTGTTCCTTTCACTTTGCATCGGATGTCAGCTGTCCTGCCATCCAAATCTCCTCCGGCCACACCTTTAGTGGTTCCGTTCATCATTGCCTGTGGCTTTGCAACATAAAACCTTTTGCCATTTGATCTCTCTTGCCGTCCACCCTATCACAGACTTCTATTCTTCTTCCCACACTCCTCTCTTCCACTTGTTTATAGTCGGTTATATTTCCCACTTACCCCGGCTCAGGTGAAACATTGGGCAGGATTCTCCAGCCTCCCAGCCGCATGGTTCTTGGTGACAGGAGGTGGCGCGCTTGTGACGGGATTCTCTAGAGATGTCACTGTCAATGGGATTTCCCAATGAAGGCACCCCACGTTGCTAGGAAACCCGTGTGCTGGGATAGGCTGTTGGCAGGACAAGAAAATCCCGCTGGCGTGAATGGCCAGAGAATTCCAGCCAAAAACTCTGTCTCCACAGAAGCCTCCAGGCCTGGTTTTATTTCAGGTTTCAATCATCTGCACCATTTTGCCTTTGTACCGTACCCCAAGGCCGGTTAAGTGGTTGAGAGAGGGAATCAAGTTCCCTCTACACTGCCCCATTTACAAAGAACAAAGAACAAAGAAAATTACAGCACAGGAACAGGCCCTTCAGCCCTCCAAGCCTGAACTGACCATGCTGCCCGACTGAACTAAAACCCCCTATCCTTGCGGGGACCATATCCCTCTATCCCCATCCTTTTCATGTATTTATCCATACGCCCCTTAAAACTCACTATCGTACCTGCTTCCACTATCTCCCCCTTCCAGGTACCCACCACCCTCTGTGTAAAAAACTTGCCTCGTACATCTCCTTTAAACCTTGCCCCTCGCACCTTAAACCTATGCCCCCCAGTAATTGACTCTTCCACCCTAGGAAAAAGCTTCTGACTATCCATTCTGTCCATGCCCCTCATAATCTTGTAGACTTCTATCAGGTCACCCCTCAACCTCCGTCGCTCCAGTGAGAACAAACCAAGTTTCTCCCACCTCTCCTCATAGCTAATGCCCTCCATACCAGGCAACATAGAATCATAGAATCCCCACAGTGCAGAAGGAGGCCATTCGGCCCATCGAGTCTGCACCGACAACAATCCCACCCAGGCCCTATTCCCACTTATTCACCCTGCTAATCCCCCCGACACTAGGGTCAATTTAACATGGCCAATCAACCTAACCCGCACATCTTTGGACTGTGGGAGGAAATCGGAGCACCCAGAGGAAACCCACGCAGACACGGGGAGAACGTGCAGACTCCAAACAGACAGTGATCCGAGGCCGGAATTGAACCCGGGTCCCTGGCGCTGTGAGGCAGCAGTGCTAACCACTGTGCCACCGTGCTGCCCAAGTTGGTAAATCTTTTCTGTACCCTCTCCAAAGCCTCCACATCCTTCTGGTAGTGTGGTATTTGAATGTTTAACTTCAACATCAGAAAACTGGGACATTTCACATCCAAAACTCGAGGTCCCATAGTGAGCAATGAAAGAAAAGGTCAGAGCAGTGAGCTGTGGCATCCCATTAAGCTCCATACAGCTCGCAGTGCACTGTTAGCGTGGGGGTTATGGGTTCGCAGGCAGCTTAAGGTGAATCAGATTCAGTTACTATGCACCTGCCGAAATGGAATGGTACAATATCAAATAAAATGGACACACATCTTCTCCCCTCCAATGAATAGTTGTTTGGTAGTACGGAATTGAACATTGCTGAAAAAGAGAGATGCCGTTGAAGTTTTTCTTCCTGCACTCAAGAGGGTATCTGGCAAGAATTTTCCAACAGTGACATAACAAGAATATTCGCCCTGGCAATGGGGAGTCCACTTACCAACCAATCAGCACTCTCCTCTCCTGCAGTATAAATTGCTGTTCACTTTTACAGTTGAAAATTCTTTTGAGCTGTCCTGATGAGTGCAAGATGAAAAACTTTGATAGGATGTCTCTTTCTTCAGAATACCACCTGCCCCTCCTCCCAATGAACTTCAGTTCTTCCAGAAATCAGCTTGCCCTTAAATGATCCAACATCAAGTTGATAGAATCTTACACCACAGAGGGGGACCATCCAGTTCATTATGTCAATGCCACCTCCTGGAGAGAGCAGTCTAATTTGGCATCGGGACCTACTGAGCTCAGTCAAGCAGCTAAATTTAAGTGTTGATTAATCGAATTAATTGTTCAATGCAACCATTGAAAAGGAGTGTCTTTGTTGCCTTGCTCAGGAAGGCAGTGGGTTAATATTTTGCATGAAAACATGCAGATGAATGCCTTCTCTGCCTTGTGCCCCCCTCATACCTTCGGACTAATGCAAAGCAATTCTGGGAAGAAATAAAACAAACCTATTCAGCAGGTTTGGCAGCCTCTGTGGATAAAGAAACACATTTATAATTTTATTACTGTCACAAGTAGGCTTACATTAACACTACAATGACGTGAAAATCCCCTAGTCAAGAGTTAATGGCCGGGATTTTGTGCCTACGTTTGCTGCGGGCACAAAAGGGCGCATGATCCCGCGAGAGCGAAAAAATGAGGATCTCGCCATCGACGAGATCCAACCAATCAGCACTCTCCTCTCCTGCAGTATAAATTGTTCACTTTTACTGTTGAAAGTTCTTTTGAGCTGTCCTGATGAGTGCAAGATAAAAAACTTTGATGGGATGTCTCGTTCTTTGCAAAATACCCCCAGGCTCGATTAACCTGATCGATGGGAGTCCAGTCGGGTGCTGCCACATCAATTTTGGGGTGTATACCAAACAGCCATGCCTGTGGGTGCTGGAGGCACATAGGTCACATTTCCCCCTCCCAAATAAGGGGTTAAAGCACAACTTTGTCTAGTAAAGAAGTATGTTTGACCAGAGAGTGCCCATTGTCTTCAGGATGGCCTATTGCCTGTCTATTCCTGATGTCTAAGGCTGCAGCCCAATTGTCTCAGTCTTTACACACACCTGGCCATCCTATCCCATCATGCTTTTCAACCACCATCTTTGGTGGCCTGTTTGGCATTCCCCCGTGTGTCGGTGGGGGAGGGGGGAGGGGGGTGGGGGGAGGCGCCCTGCTTTCTTTAAACTAGAGATCAGGCCATCCTTATACATGACACTTCTGGCTTTTCAAATTAATTTTCAAATTCAGTGAGAATTGAGCAATGTGGAGTGGGGGGGGGGGGGGGTGGGGGGCGGGGGGGGGGGGGTGCGGTGGAGTGGGGGAAGGGGGTGGAAGACTATATGAGGTGTTGCTCCAATACTTTCCTCATGTGTCCTTAATGCAAACACAAGTTCTCTTCCTGAAGGATCCGCCCTCTGTCTGTAAGGTGGGAGAAAAAAGCTCCAGAGAAAAAAGTCTCAGTCTATCCAGCCTCTCCTTATAACTCAAACCATCAAGTCCCGGTAGCATCCTAGTAAATCTTTTCTGCACTCTTTCTAGTTTAATAATATCTTTTTTATAATAGGGTGACCAGAACTGTACACAGTATTCCAAGTGTGGCCTTACCAATGTCTTGTACAACTTCAACAAGATGTCCCAACTCCTGTATTCAATGTTCTGACCAATGAAACCAAGCATGCTGAATGCCTTCTTCACCACTCTGTCCACCTGTGACTCCACTTTCAAGGAGCTATGAGCTTGTACCCCTAGATCCCTTTGTTCTGTAACTCTCCCCAATGCCCTACCTTTAACTAAGTAAGTCTTGCCCTGGTTCAATCTACCAAAATGCATCACCTCACATTTACCTAAATTAAATTCCATCTGCCATTCATCAGCCCACTGGCCCAATTGATCAAGATCCCATTGCAATCCGAGATAACCTTCTTCACTGTCCACTATGCCACCAATCTTGGTGTCATCTGCAAACTTACTAACCATGCCCCCTATATTCTCATCCAAATCATTAATATAAATGACACATAACAGTGGACCCAGCACTGATCCCTGAGGCACACCGCTGGTCACTGGCCTCCAGTTTGAAAAAACAATCCTCTACAACCACCCTCTGGCTTCTGTCATCAAGCCAATTTTGTATCTATTTAGCTACCTCACCCTGGATCCCGTGAGATTTAATCTTATGCAACAACCTACCATGTGGTACCTTGTCAAAGGCCTTGCTAAAGTCCATGTAGACAACATCAACTGCACTGTCCTCATCTACCTTCTTGGTTACCCCTTTAAAAAATTCAATCAAATTTGAGACATATGATTTTCCACTCACAAAGCCATGCTGACTGTTCCTAATCAGTCCTTGCATCTCTAAATGCCTGTAGATCCTGACTCTCAAAATACATTCTAACAACTTACCCACCACAGATGTGAGGTTCACTGGCCTGTACTTCTCAGGCTTTTCCCTGCAGCCCTTTTTAAACAAAGGCACAACATTTGCCACCCTCCAATCTTCAGGCACCTCACCTGTGACAATCGATGATTCAAATATCTCTTTCAGGGACCCGCAATTTCCTCCCTAGCCTCCCACAATGTCCTGGGATACACTTCATCAGGTCCTGGGGATTGATGCGCTTTAAGACTTCCAGCACCTCTTTCTCTGTAATATGTACACTCCTCAAGACATCACTATTTATTTCCCCAAGTTCCCCAACATCAATGCTTTTCTCAACAGTAAATACTGATGAGAAATATTCATTTAAGATCTCACCCATCTCTTGTGGATTCGCACATAGATGACCTTGTTGATCCCTACTCTCTCCCTTGTTACTCTTTTGCCCTTTATGTATTTGTAGAAGCTCTTTGGATTCTCCTTTGCCTTATCTGCCAAAACAATCTCGTGTCCCCTTTCTGCCCTCCTGATTTCTCTCTTAACTCTACTCCTACACCCCTACATTCTTCAAGGGATTCACTTGATCCCAGCTGCCGATGCATGCCTCCTTCTTCTTCTTGACCAGGGCCTCCATTTCCCAAGTCATCCAGGGTTCCCTACTTCTGCCAGCCTTGCCCTTCACTCTAAGAGGAATGTGTTTACCCTGAACCCTGGTTAACACACTTTTGAAAGCCTCCCACTTACCAGACGTCTCTTTGCCTTCCCACACACTCCCCCAATTAACTTTTGAAAGCTCCTGCCTAATACCATCAAAATTGGCCTTGTCCCAATTTAGAATTTTAATTTTTGGGTCAGACCTATCATTCTCCATAGCTATCTTAAAACTAATAGAATTATGGTCACTGGTCCCAAAGTGATCCCTCACTAACACTTCTGTCGCCTGCCGTTCCTTATTTCCCAAGAGGAGGTCAAGTTTTGCCCCCTCTCTGGTTGGGCCATCCACATACTGAATGAGAAACTCCTCCTGAATGCACTCAACAAATTTCCCTAAAAAGAGGGCACTCAACAAATTTCTTTCCATCCAACCCTTTAATACTATGACTGACCCAGTCAATGTTGGGAAAATTAAAATCCCCTACGATTACTAGAAAAATGGTTTTAAAACAATGAAGCTTCCTGTCCAGAGTAACTGGAAGGTCCTGGTGACTCACTGAGTTCTCAAACTTCTCCATTCACTGTGCTGACTCAGTGGCAAGTCACCATTTTTGGCCCACGTTTAAGGTGTACAAGGAGCACAGAAGGCAGGTGGACCTGAGTCACAGGACAGACAATGCAGATTGATCTCATCTTTTTGAATGCTGAATCATAGAACCATAGAATCCTACAGTGCAGAAGGAGGCCATTTGGCTCATCGAGTCTGCACCGACCACAATTCCACCCAAGCCCTATCCCCATAACCTCATGCATTTACCCTAGCTAGTCCCCCTGATACTAAGGGGGAATTTAACACGGCCAACCTGCCTAACCTGCACATCTTTGGACTGTGGGAGGAAACCAGAGCACCCGGAGGAAACCCACGCAGACACGGGGAGAACGTGCAGACTCCACGCAGGCAGTGACCCAAGCCGGGAATTGAACCCGGGTCCCTGACGCTGTGAGGCAGCAGTGCTAACCACTGTGCCACCCTGCCGCCCACATGACGTGTGTGTCCCGATCCTCTGCCCATTCTAGATACTCTGGAAATCTCAAGTGCTGAAAAGATGAGTATGTTCATCGGAGACCTATTTCTGTTGCAATTTCTAAACACAAAATGCCCTCTTAATTTTACGTTGCCAATACGTTGGACTCAGAACTTAGTGACTTGAGCGTGATATCTGGGCAAACATTTCAGTGCAGCGGTGAGGGAGGTGCTGTTCTGTCAGAGGTGCCGTCCTTGGTGTGAGACATTAAGCCGACTGCTCTCTCGTGTGGCACTACCTGAAGAACAGAGGAGTACTCCACAGTGTCTTGGCCAATACTTATTCTTCAACCAGCACCTTGAAGTAGCTTATGTTTTTCATGGGATGTGGGCATCACTGGCTCGGCCCGCATTTATTGTCCATCCATAATTGCCCTTAGGGAGGTTTTGTGGCGCCGTGGGTAGTCTCCCTGTCTCTGAACCAGAAGATCTGGGATCAATTCCCACCCCAGGACTTGATGGCCAAGAAAGGTGAATTCAAAACGTGACAAAACAGGTGGAGTGTCAATCTACAAAATCCTCCCTGGCGGTTAGAGCAGGAGAGATTGCTGGTTGATCAGGTGTGATGTGGAGTGGTGCTTCTCATGCTATAAGTCCCTGATGACAGAGTAGCAACCGGTTCATAAATTCATAAGAAATAGGAGCAGAATTAGGCTATTTGGCCCATTGAGTCCACTCCACCATTCGACCATGGCTGCTATGCTCTTCATCCCCATTTTCCTGCCTTCTCCCCATAACCCTTCAACCCATTACCAATTAAAAATCTGTCTAACTCCTCCTTAAATTTACTCACTGTCCCAGCATCCACTGCACTTTGGGGCAGCGAATTCCACAGATTCACAACCTTTTGGGAGAAGGAGTTTCTCCTCAACTCTGTTTTAAATTTGCTGCCCCTTATCCTAAGACTATGACGTCTTGTCCTAGAATGCCCCACAAGAGGAAGCATCCGCTTAATGTCTACTTTGTCCATATGTTTTATCATCTTGTACACCTCAATTTGATCTCCCCCCCACATTCTTCTAAATTCCAGAGGGTATCGGCCTAAACTGTTCAATCTCTCTTCATACGACAAACGCCTCATCTCTGGAATCAACCTAGTGAACCTCCTCTGAACTGCCTCCAATGCCACTACATGTTTCCTCAAATAAACCAGGAACATAAACCGCACTATGGGAACAGATGAAATTCTGCCTTGGGCACCCAAGTGTGGCAAGAGAAACAACAACCACCCAATTGCCCCTTAAGGTGGTGATGAGCCGCCTTTTTGAACTGCTGCAGTCCATGTGGTGTAGGTACACCCACGGTGCTGTTAGGGAGGGAGTAATTATGGTTATGTCACTTACCTTTCACCAATCTGACAAAAGGTCACTGCCCTGAACCATTAACTCTTCCTTCTTCACCCACAGATGCTGCCTGACTTGTGAGAGCATTTCTAGCATTTTGGGGTTTCTTGCTCAGGCTGTCCATTGCATTCGTTTCCAAAGCATTGGGAACCGTTCAAAGAATAGAATAGAATAGAATAGAAACCCTACAGTGCAGAAGGAGGCCATTCGGCCCATCGAGTCTGCACCGACCACAATCCCACCCAGGCCCTATCCCCACATATTTACCTGCTAATCCCTCTAACCTACGCATCTCAGGACTCTAAGGGGCAATTTTTAACCTGGCCAATCAACCTAACCCGCACATCTTTGGACTGTGGAAGTCCAAGACTTTGGAAGTGGCTCAAATGGTTGCAAAACACACTGGGGGCATGTTGAGGCCATGAAAGGTCTTGTCATAGAATCCTAAGTACAGAAAGAGGCCATTTGGCCCATCGAGTCTGCACCGACCACAATCCCACCCAGGCCCCATCCCCATAACCCCATGCATTTATCCTAGCTAGTCTCCCTGACACTAATGGGCAATTTAGCATGGCCAATCCACCTAACTTGCACATCTTTGGAGTGTGGGAGGAAACCGGAGCACCCGGAGGAAACCCACACAAACACGGGGAGAATGTGAAAACTCCACACAGACAGTGACCCGAGGCCAGAATCGAACCAGGGTCCCTGGCGCTGTGAGGCAGCAGTGCTAACCACTGTGCCACCCATTGTCATCATGCAACTTGAGTCGTGAGCCCACTCCTCTTCAGCCTTCCCCTCACGGTACATGGTTCATGAAGGCCAAGGGGACAAGGCAAAGTCAAAGGATTCTGGCTCCCGAGAGAGGATTTAGATAGGGGATTTTCACAGTAACTTCATTGCAGTGTTAATGTAAGCCTACTTGCGACACTAATAAATAAACTAAATTAAGAAACAAATCCAGGATGAATAAAAAAATCTTTATTAAAATGTTTCGAACAACAACTGCAATTTGAAAATTTCAAATATTTGCGATTTCAGATTTTTCGTACAAAAAACATGACCGTAGTGAACCACATTTGACAATTCGCTGACTCACTAATTCAAGCATATTTACACATTCAGCCTTGGAACAAGTGCTTTGTACCATAAATAAATTACACATTGCCCCAAGTTCACTTAAATCCACAACATCTATTTACACGCATTTGATTAAAATGGGGATTTGGCTGCACGGATCAGGTCCTGGGGAGGCTCCAGGCAGCACAGCGTAAAACAGCTCCAACAATCGCTGGCAGCTCCGGGGCTGAGGAATATTAGTTGTATCCGGAGGAGCGCAGCGAAAGCCAAACATCCCGGGCGGGATTTTCCAGCCGCGGTCACCCCAAGACCGGAAAATCCCGCCCGAGGTCAACGGAACTTTGCACAGGCAATGTCCGGCCAACTATGATTCCCATGGGACGGGAAAATTCTTTCCCCCAAACATACACCATCTGACTATCGATGTTTATATGGCACTCATTTGAAATGCTCGCTGTGCTAGATTTTATCAGAGACACTGGCTGGAATGTTACCGTCCCGCCTGCCACAGGAATCGGAGTGGGTGAGGGGTGGACAACAGGAAGGTCCGTTGACCTCAGATGGGATTTTACGGTTTTGGGACGAGCGAAGCGGTAAAATCTCGCCCATTATCCGGTTTCACTGAGCCAGCAGACCGAGGTGTTCCAATTGTGTTCAGGGCTCCTGCCCTGTATTGAACTCAGAGCTGGAAATGTTTGCCTGGTTTTGCTTTCCCATTTCGGGATGTTTGTGGCAGGGATTCTTGTAACAAATTGCAACCCTTGCAAAGACATTCTGTGCCAAGGACGGTACAGCCTTACGTAGATGCTCACAAGTGTCCTGGTGGGCTACCATTAAATATAGTTCTACCTAAACAAGTACTTGGGGAACGGAGTGTGGTACTGGGCACCCAATACACAAAACACAGAAATCAGTAACACAATAGTAACGTTCCATTTTTCTATCAGTAGTGCCAACAGGTACAGGATATAGGCACATGATAGACTGATTCACAGAACAGCAAGTTCAATACATTCAACAAATTAATTACATGCTCCACGATACACACGTCACCTTGGGTGAAAGGAGTCCATTTAATTTTGTAAAAGCTTTTCAAACAAGTCCAGGTAAATTTTGGAACCAAAAGAATTTAAAAAGTAGTCAGTTTTTATTCTAACCTGTCTCCTGTACAGCTCCACCATTGGGCCAGTCATCAACTGAGCTCCATGAGAACTGGGAGCGGCTGTAAACTGGTAATAAACCACAGAGCATAATAGACCACCGGCATCCCTTTCAGAGAGAGAGAGCAAGAGACAATTGGTTGTAGGTAGCTTGAAGGGAAGGGGGAGGGTACTCTGTCAGCACTGGCACAGGAAGTAGGCCTGCATGAACTACATGTAAAGTATGAACAGAGTGCTAAAGTTTAGTGGTTCGGCAGGCACTGCTTTATCTTGGATTATTTCTGGAATGTGGCGTTAGGGCTGGATTTTTCATCTTGGACACTGAGGAGAATGGAACAAGACAGAGAAGTGCCGAACTCTGGAATGCTGTGCTACTTTCAGCTGATGTGATTGGCAATGGTTGTTGTGACCAAGGATACCATGGAATCCCAGAATTCCGACCGTGCAGATGGAGGCCATTCGGCCCATTGAACCTACCCCAACAACAATCCCACTCAGGCCCGATCCCTGTAAGCCCATGTATTTACCCTCGCTAGTCCCTCTGACACTAAAGGACAATTTAGCATGGCCATTCCACCTAATCCCCACATCTTTCGGACGGTGGGAGGAAACCGGAGCACCCAGAGGAAACCCACACAGACACGGGGAGGACGTGCAAACTCCGCACAGACAGACAGTGACCCAAGTCGGGAATCGAACACGGGTCCCTGGTGCTGAGAGGCAGCGGTGCTAACCACTGTGTCACCGTGCCGTCCTCATGGTGGGGTGTGTGTGTGTGTGGCTGGGGTATAAAAGGAGATGAGCTTTATAGGTTTAAAATTGTTCTTTCTTTATTTCTAAGCTAAAAAAGACCATTATCAGTCTTGAATGTAGACGAACGGACCCAGGAAACTAGAAAGAGGTGAGGTTCTGGCTGATTGTCAGCGCTTGTGGAACTGAACCCCGACACAGGAAGAGGCAAAGCTGCTGAGTACAAAATATTGGCCAAAGATTTCCCGTGTCACCTGTCACGGGAATCGGAGCGGGCGAGGCAGAAAATTCGGCCGACCATGTAAAGGTCCATTGAGTTCGGGTGGGAACTTCCAGTCTTGGGGCGCGCGTGGCTGGAAAATCCTTCCCATATGTCAAAACAAATGAGCCCCAAAATGTTGCTACATTCAGAGGGTTAAAACCAGGGAGGCACAGCCCATTAAAAATGGAATTAATTTGCTAGGACACAGTAGATGTTATGCACACACACACACACACACAATTTGTAAAAGCAGACAGATTTGCTACGAGCTGGAACTTTTTTCACCATTCCCGAGGAAAGTACTTATCTCTCCATTGCTCTTCTCCACATCTTGCTTCTTTACCGAAAATGTGTACAGGTCGTTGGTCACCATAGGCATTGCCTCTGGACTGGCATTCTTGGAGGTGACGCTGCGGGGAGGGGGGAGGACAGGTGGCGCGTTTCCCATCGGACCATTGAAAGACCGATACACGTCCACCTCCGGGATGGACAGCGCTCCCGACCTACTGAAGTAATCGGCATAAACGCGGTCCTCGTCGATCACAGCGTAAATGTGCGAGTCATTGTCCTGCCTCCCCTTCGCAAACTTCCGCCTTCGAGCCAACATGCGGCTGTTCACACTGGGATTGTAGATGGCGAGGCTAGGCTGGCGTTGCTGCCTTTTCCTGTGTGGGGTTAAATTAATAAAAGCTTTACATTTGAGAAGCCTCCAGTCACCTCAACACACACGCTAAGAATTGAAAGCCTAACCAATTGGATTTGTACAGAGATGCAAGTCTACGCAGCCAGCTTTGCAATTGAATGCCCGATCAATATTGGAGGCAACAGTTTTGCCTTGGGAGAAATTATGGCACCAAAAAGAAGAGGCGGAGGATGGGAGATGGAAATGTGGGAATTCTGAACCTTGACTTTAACCTGTCTATCTCTGGGTTTTACTGAGATAAGGACATGGCAGCCAATCCATCTCCAGGAGATAGGTTGAGAATTTAAATATATTAATTGATTTGATTTATTATTGTCAAATGTATTAGTATAGAGTGAAAAGTATTGTTTCTTGTGCGCTATACAGACAAAGCATACCATTCATAGAGAAGGAAAGGAGAGAGTGCAGAATGTAGTGCTACAGTCATAGCTAGGGTGTAGAGAAAGATCAATTTAATATAAGGTAGGTCCATTCAAAAGTCTGATGGCAGCAGGGAAGAAACTGTCCTTGAGTCGGGTTGGTACGTGTCCTCAGGCTTTTGTATCCTTTTCCCGACGGAAGAAGGTGGACGAGAGAATGTCCGGGGTGCGTGGGGTCCCTAATTATGCTGGCTGCTTTTCCGAGGCAACGGGGAGTGTAGACAGAGTCAATGGATGGGGAGATCCGGTTTAACCTGCTTTCTAGTTTTTACACGAATGGCCCAACTTTGCAGGAAACCCGGCAGCTGAAGGGAGGTGAGGACAGCTTACATACCTTTACAGCACTGCTTGTGAGCCAGGAGAAGCGGGAGTAGTGCTTTCTCCCAGCACTCCCCAGCTCTCAGGGCAATCAGACACTCCCCCACCCTGCCTTCCCTCATTCTACAAAAACCCCAATGGATGTGGAGCACAACCTGAAAGGTCAGAAGCCCCCTCCTTAGCCAACCCCCCCACCCTGGATCAGTCCTGTTGACTGCATCAGAGGGCTTCCTGTTCAACTGGACATCAAGCCCGACAATCTGGTTGACTATTGGACAGGGAAACCTTTCAGGGATTGTGGGAAGACATGGCCTTTCCTGTCTGAAATTTTGTGCCCCTTCCAATAGTAGTCCCCCACCCACAAAGAAAAACCTTGGCAACCTGCAGTCTTAACGTTTTGTCAATCTCTCAGATCAAGAATCTCATGAATACTGTTTTGGTGTCAACTAAATTTAATACTTTATTCTAGAAAAAGAACACATACATGTAAAATATAAAGGCAGCATACCGCAGAGGCTGGAATCTGAAACAAAAACAGAAAATGCTGGAAAATCTCAGCAAGTCTGACAGCGTCTGTGGAGAGAGAATAGAGATAACATTTCAAGTCAGAATGAAGGCTCATCCTTACTCGAAACGTTGGTTCTATTCTCTCTCCTGTCAGACTTGCTGAGATTTTCCAGCATTTTCTGTTTTTGTATTTGAAATACAGGGCGGGGTTTTATGGCCTCGTTCGGACGAGACTGTAAATTCCTGCCCGAGGTCAACGGAGATTTCCACTGTTGGACCCGCGCCCGATTCTATGGCGGGCGGGGTGGTAGTGTTCCGGACATACAGTCAGCTAGGCAGTAGAAAGGGTCGACAGAACAGGATAAGATAATGCTCCTTGAATCTTTGTGAAATATAAAACCGATAATCTAACCAAAGTGTGAAAAGCCATCAACCAAATATTTAATGCACCTCACAACGACTTTGGAAAGATTCTCAAAACTCATCAAATATTTATTGTAACTGTGCTAGTAATTTGAACAATGGGCAATATTTCTGTCACTCTCTCATAGCCTTCCTTCATTTAGTAGCCTCGGGCAGAAAACTAAATGAAAATAAAATGCTGCCAGAGCACTAGAAATATGCCTCGTTGACACTGGAAGCATTATTGTGATGGTAAATCAATGTTCACTGTCTGTTATAGACGCCAAAAATCAACAACGGGGTAAAGGTTTAAAGCAACTGCAATTCCAGGAGTTGGCGGAGAGACCATGTCAACTGAGAGACCAAAAAAAGATGAGGGAGTCATCCAATTTTGTACACAGCAACAGCCGACCTTATGGTGTGCTGGGTGATCCAGTTCAACAGGACCAGTGACTCAACTAACAGACCTTTTCACGCATTAACTGAGAGCAATTACACTGGGACAATAGGAAGAACAAGAGATATCGCTAACAACAGATGCCAAATTGAAAGGATTATCCCAACAATCAAGCAGATGGCAGAATTCAGTCAACAGTTAAGCCTTTGTGACACGTCATTCGCATAAAGAACCGCTGCGACAAGACTTGATTATTAATAATGAACTAGTCACTCCACTGCTGAATTACAGGCACTAAGGGCTGGATTTTAACTGCCCCCGCTGGGCGTGCTTTCGGCGGGAAGTGCATGTGCAATGTGGTGAGTGTCCAGCCCACCACCCATCCGAGCTCACACCCAGGTGGGTGGGTGGGTTCTGAAATCAGCTGCCCACCCACTGTAAGTAAATAAATAATTAACTGAGCAGGCGATGGCCTAGTGGTATTATTGCTAGACTATTAATACAGAAACTCAGCTAATGTTCTGGAGACCTGGAATCCCACCACAGCAGATGGTGGAATTTCATAGAATCATACAGTGCAGAAGGAGGCCATTCGGCCCATCAAGTCTGCATTGACCACAGTCTCACCCAGACCCTATCCCCATAACCTTATGCATTTTCCCTAGGTACTCCCCCTGACACTAAGGAACAATTTAGAATGTCAATCTACCTAATCCGCACATCTTTGGACTGTGGGAGGAAACCGGAGCACCCGGAGGAAACCCATGCAGACACAGGGAGACACAGACAGTGACCCATGCTGGGAATCGAACCCAGGTCCCTGGCACTGTAAGGCAGCAGTGCTAACCACTGTGCCGCCCTAAATTTGAATTCAATGAAAAAAAATCTGGAATTAAGAATCTACTGATGACCATGAAACAACTGTCGATTGTTTGAAAAATGTATCTGGTTCACTAATTACCTTTCGGAAAGGAAATCTGCCGTCCTTACCTGGTCTGGCCTACATGTGACTCCAGAGCCACAGCAATGTGGTTGACTCTCAACTGCCCTCTGAACAAGGGCAACTAGGGATGGGCAATAAATGCTGCCCAGCCAGCGACACCCATGTCCCACGAATGAATAAAAGTCAATCCACTGCTGAACTACAGACACTAATAGCTGGGTTTTAATTGCCCCGGCTGGGCGTGGTTTTGGCAGGAAGTGCATGTACAATGTGACGCCCAGCCCACCACCCTCCCGAGCTCACACCCACAACACAGTAGGTGGGTGGGTTTCAAAATCAGCTGCCCACCACCCACTAAGTAAATAAATAATTAAAGGGGCGGCACAGTGGTTAGCACCGCTGCCTCATAGCACCAGGGACCCAGGTTCGATTCCCGGCTTGGGTCACTATCTGTGTGGAGTCTGCACATTCTCCTCGTGTCTGCGTGGGTTTCCTCCGAGTGCTCCGGTTTCCTACCACAGTCCAAAGATGTGCGGGTTAGGTGGATTGGTCATGCTAAAATTGCCCCTTAGTGTCAAGGGGACAAGCTAGGGTAAATGCATGCGGTTATGGGGATAGGGCCTGGGTGGGATTGTGGTCGGTGCAGACTCGATGGGCTGAATGGCCTCCTTCTGCACTGCAGAGATTCTATGGATTCTATGTTTAACGGTCAACTGAGCTTGTTAACAAGCCAATTGATCCGAATAATATTCTTCCGTGTCATGATACGCTTGGCATGGGCAGGAGTGAGTTGCCCATTTTAAAAAAAACATTTTTTAAAAGAGTGGGAAGGAAGAGGGGGTACTATCTTTGGGGGCAGATAATAATCCCTCCCTTGCGCCTGCTCTTCGAAACCTATCACCCCTCCTCAACACCCCTCCTCCCGAAGTTGGTCAAACCCTCTCTGCCCAACAGCCTGGACTTACCTCACTCTGGGATCCATTGGGTTTTCTTCCTGGGGTTAGTTGCAGTTCCAGCAGTGTCCACTACATGGGTCTTGGTGCTGCTGGATCTTATTTTGCCAATCGCTCATATGCGATACAGAACATTAAGGTGCAGCCTATGTAATCCATTGTAGTCTTTTTAAATCTACATGTTCTGATTGGGAGGTCAGTCAGGGAGGGACATTCTTCAAGCACAGCATTCAATTAGAGATCAGAAGGAAACAAAGACCTTTTTATGGAAAAAAGGTAAACGCTCCATGTGTGATAGAACAGCTCCAAAAGAGTTTACTGTCCACTAGCAGATCTCCTGTGGCATTGCTCATTAGACAGGTGATACAATGATTGAAGAGGGTAGGAGTTTTACACCATACGTTATTCCACCAAAGTCCCCAAATCTACTCAAGAAGCAAAGACAAAGCCTGACCTTTCCGTGAGTATTTGTTCAGGGAAATTTGCAAATCGTATGTACAGCACTCATCAGCTGTGTGTTCAGGTGAGGGACACCCAACAAAAAATTGTTTTTATAGAATGGTTATAGATCTGAAAGAGGCCATTCAGCCCAGCGAGCCTGTGCTGGCCCCCTGCAAGAGGAATGTAGCTCATTCCGCTCTGCCAACCTTTCCCTGTAGCCGCGCAGTTGCCTTGTCTCCACGTACTTACCCAACCCTCCTTTTCAAGACCATAATTTCAGACAGCACATTCCAGATTCCAACCACTCACTCAAGTTAAAAACATTTTCCCTCATGCCATCTTTGCCAATCATTCACAATCTCTGCTGCTTGACCCTTCTGCCATTGGGATCTCTTTCCCGCCACTGTCCACAGACATTTTAACAAACTCTATCGAATCTCTTCATCTTCTCTGAGATCAGTTCCTCCAAACTGTTCCGGGCCCTCAGCCCTGGAGCCATTGGGAACCTTTCCTACACTCTGTAAATACCAATACAAAACTTTAGGAAGAATTTGAAGGTTTTAGACAAAGTGTGGCCGCTCTATTTTGCTGACAACCTGTCAATTCATTACTAACAGATTGCCCGTGGGTGTAGCTCGCCATGAGGTGGGTTTTTTCCTGTGTTTTTTTTTATTCATTCATGGGACATGGGAGTCGCTGGCTGGGCCATCATTTATTGCCCATCCTTAGTTGCCCGAGGGCAGTTGAGAGTCAACCACATTGCTGTGGCTCTGGAGTCACGTGTAGGCCAGACCGGGTAAGGACGGCAGATTTCCTTCCCTAAAGGACATTAGTGAACCAGGTGGGTTTTTCTGACAAACGGCAATGGTTTCATAGAATCATAGAATCCTATAGTGCAGAAAGAGACCATTCGGCCCATCGAGTCTGCACCAACCAGAATCCCACCCATGGTCATCAGTAGATTCCTAATTCCAGATATTTTTTATTGAATTTAAATTCCACCATCTGCAGTGATGGGATTCGAACCTGGGTTCCCAGAACATTAGCTGAGTTTCTGGATTAACAGTCTAGTGATAATACACTAGGCCATTGCCTCCCAAGGACATTACCCCATTGTAAATTACAATGTATTATTCTGATGCCAAGTTGAAGCCTTGTCCAAGGCCATGACATGCGAATGCTGTTAAATAAAACACTGGATGGGGATTAGGTTTAGGTATTCTACAGTTGTATCTCTGAACTTTCTTTATATATTGTAAGGCTGTTACCTCTGGCTGGAGGGTCCAGATCTATAGGACACAGACTCAGGGTAATAATGAGCAGAAATTACTTTACACAGAGGGTTGTGAATTTTTGGAATTCTTTATCCCAAAGCGCCGGGAATGCTCAGTCCTGGAATACCTTCAAGACAGAGATCATTGGATCTTCGGGAATTATGTGAATATTGGGAGTGATTGAAAAAAACAATATTATGGGATTTGGGCATCATTGGCTAGGTCAGCATTTATTAGCCATCCTTAAGTGCCCTTGAGAAGGTGGTGGTGACGGTGAGCTGCCTCCATGAACCGCTGCAGTCCGCGTGGCACAGTACACCCACATTGCCCATTAGGGACAGAGTTCCAGAATTTTGACCTGGCGACACTAAAAGAACAGACTTGCCAAGGCAGGATGGTGTGTGACTTGAGAGTGGGGAATGGGGTGAGATAGAAGACCAGCACTGATCGTATTGAGTGACAGAGCAGGCTCAAGGGGCTGAATGGCCTACTCCTGCTCCTATCCCTTAATTAAAATTTTAACTGGTAAAGCCAGTTGAATTGGTGTCAATTGCGGTCTTTTCAATTATTGGAAGACATAAAAAATATTAAATGAAGAGGAAATGCAACCTTTATGTAGAGACTAAGGGTGGGATTTTCTGCCTGGCTCCCTGCCCCCTCCCCCCGGCCAGGTGGCACACCATTATCCGGCAGCAGGATATTCCGGTCCTGCTGCTGTCAATGGCTTTTCCCTTTGCTCGAATCTTCCACTGCCATCGGCGGGACTGGAAAACCCTACTGACCAAAAGGGTTGGAAAATTGCATGATTGGTATTGATTTCCCCGGTGAGTTGCATAGCAACTGAAGAGAAAGTACACGGCGAGTTTGCAATGGGGGCAGTTGAAACTATGAAGCGGGTCTGATTATTGGAAGATTTGACAGTGTTCAGTTGGATACTCTGTCTGCAAGCACCTCCGGCTCTTTGGAATTCCTGGCACACCTTCTGAAGCTGCTTCTGAAGGCAAGCCAAAATACAGAGATTGCAACATCCACCATATTCAATCGAAATAAATGCAACTGTCTGGGATCTTTCAGGTGCTGTTTTTTTGGAACTTCTTGTGATCTGGAATGAACTGTTTGAAAAAGGGTAGTGGAAACTCTAACTTTTGAATTGGAATTGGATAAGCATTTGAAAAAAAAAAGGAAGATTTACAGGGGCTATGGGGAAAAAAGGGGTGGGAGCGTGAGATAGCACTACTAAAGATGGCTTGAATGACCTCCTCCGGTGTAGTGTGATTAGAGTATAATACCAACCCCACCCCCCACACCCCCCAAATTGTTACTCCAGCAGAGTCATAGGGGTATATAGCACAGAAAAAGTCCCTTCAGTCCATTGCGTATGCGCCGGTCAAAGATAAACCACCCAACTATTCTAATTCCATTTTCCAGCACTTGGCCTTGTATGCCTTGGCATTGCAAGAGCACATCTAAATGCTTCTTAAATGCTCTGAGGGTCTCTGCCTCCAACACCCTTTCAGGCAGTGAATTCCAGACTCCCGCCACTCTCTGGGTGAAAAAATCTTTCCTCACATCTCCTATAAATCTCCTGCCCTTTACCTTAAATCTCTGCCCCCTGGTTATTGATCCTTCCACCAAGGGGAAAAGTTTCTTCCTATCTACGCCACTCATAATTTTATACATCTCAATCATGGCCCCCCCCTCAGTCTCCTCTGGTCCAAGGAAAACAACCCCAGTCTATCCACTGTCTCTTCATAATTAAAAAAACTCTCTAGCCCAGGCAACATCCTGGCAAATCTCCCCTGCACCCTTTCCAGTGCTATCATATCCCCCCTAAAATGTGGATTCCAGAACTACACACAATACTCCAGCTGCGGCCTAACCAACATTTTATACAGTTCCAGTGAAACCTTCCTGCTCTTAAACTCTATGCCTTGGCCAATAAAGACAAGTATACCGTAGACCTTCTTAACCACTTTATCTACCTATCCTAGTGTAGCCTCAAATGGTAATATAACAGTATTCCAGAATTGGTTTGCTGTTAGAAAGTTCACATACAATTATTTTTGAAATGGCCTCTTATCAAAGATCTGCAACTGGATTGTAGCAATTTGGTCCATTCACTTGGATAAATTTTCATTCATTCTTCCAAAGGCTTTTTAAACTGCCATTTTCCAAAGATTATTAAATGTTAAAGATAAGTTAAAACTTCAGCAACTGGAGTGATGTCACATGTAGGCTCACATTACAGTCCAAAGATGTGCGGGTTAGGTTGATTGGCCATGCTAAAATTGCCCCTTAGTGTCCTGAGATGCATAGGTTAGAGGGATTAGTGGGTAAATATGTAGGGATATGGGGGTAGGGCCTGGGTGGGATTGTGGTCGGTGCAGACTCGATGGGCCAAATGGCCTCTTTCTGCACTGTAGGGATTCTATGATTTCTATGATTTCTGTGCATGAGAAGGCAAAATAACTCAAGTTGGGGAACAGAAGTTGTTCACACTAAGAAAGAGAGAC
The DNA here is from genome assembly GCF_964213995.1 of Mustelus asterias. Lineage (NCBI taxonomy): Eukaryota > Metazoa > Chordata > Chondrichthyes > Carcharhiniformes > Triakidae > Mustelus > Mustelus asterias. The sequence continues at coordinate 158,500,361 of NC_135802.1, forward strand.
CTGGGCAGCAACAAACAAACCCAAGATTATACACAGAATAATTAATGGAGTGATTACATACAGGGTAAGGCGCACTGAAGTCACCACAGTACCAGATGACCATAGACTGACTGCTGGTGACTTAACCCAAGGGTCACCACACCTCAGGCGAGACTGAGAAGGCGGGGTCTTCATGAATAAGCTCAGGCGGTACGGGAATTGAACCCACACTGTTGGCATCGCTTTGCATCGCTAACCAGCCGTCCTGCCCACTGAGTTAAACTGACCCCCAAAGTGGAGTGAATAGCAAACTTACAGATGACAATAGGCACCGAGGAGTGGTAACGCAGACAACAAAACTCCAAGTCAACAAGTAGAAACAGTGATCAAATCAGGTGGGATGTGTCTGGCCAATTTATAGCTATCTAAATCATAGAAACCCTACAGTGCAGAAGAAGACCACTCGGCCCATTGGGTCCGCACCGACAACAATCCCACCCAGACCCTATCCCCGAAACCCCACATATTTACCCTGCTAATCCCTCTAACATGCACATCCCAGGACACTAAAGGGGCAATTTCGCATGGCCAATCAACCTAACCTGCACATCTGTGGATGTGGGAGGAATCAGAGCACGCAGACACGGGGAGAACGTGCAAACTCCACACAGGCAGTGACCCAAGCCGGGAATCGAACCCAGGTCCGTGGAGCTGTGAGGCAGCAGCGCGAACCACTCTGCCACCGTGCTGCCCATCAGGGCCTAGAATTCACTTCAACACAAGTAATCGTACAGGGACCTTATTAAAACTTCATATCATTAATTTTACCAGCTTCTTATGCTTGTCTTCTTCCCAGCAGCTGGCGATGAGCCCAGATGTGTGCACGCCCAAACATGTGACAAAATTCTAGTGACTGAACATTAGGCAAGGCACCTTGTCAAAAAGAGAATTTCTCATGTATTGTGGGCCCATTTGTAAAGCTGTGATTTATACACATACTGCAAATACAGAAGCATTTTAAAATGAGGATTTTGCTTTGTAATATTATAAAGGATGTCTCTCTGTTACGATTCCAAGCGAAGTTAATTATAAGGTCACAAATACTATAGACTGGTTTTAGAGACCATTCTAATCCCAGCCATACCTCAAGTATTTTCAAACAGGAGAAATTGGATACCTTTAAAGTTTATTTCTTAGTGTCACACGTAGGCTTACATTAACACTGCAATGAAGTTACTGTGAAAATCCTCTAGTCGCCTCACTCTGGCGCCTGTTCGGGTACACTGAGGGAGAATTTAGTTTGGCCAATGCATCCTAACCAGCATGTCTTTCGGACTGTGGAAGGAAACCGGAGCACCCGGAGGAAACCCACGCAGACACGGGGAGAATGTGCAAACTCAGCACAGCCAGTGACCCAATCCAGGAATAGAGCCTGGGTCCTTGGCGCTGTAAGGTAGCAGTGCTAACCACTGTGCCACCTTGCCACCCCATTTTGGACATAATTTGGACAGCTGGAGTATCTGAAACCATTGATCCTTGACGATCAAAAGAGGAAGTCCCAGGTTCAAGGTCTGGGTGTCCACTCATTCTGTTTAGCAGGTGATCTTCAAGAAGTCTCTAAGTGGTTTGGCTCATTGATGGTCACAAAGCTATGAAGTCATAGAATCATAGAATCCCTACAGTGCAGAAAGAGGCCATTCAGCCCATCGAGTCTGCACCAACCACAATCCCACCCAGGCCCTATTCCCCACATATTTACCCTGCTAATCCCCCTGACACTAGGAGCAATTTAACATGGCCAATCAACCTAACCCGCACATCTTTGGACTGTGGGAGAATTTAGCATGTATTTACAGCACAAGAACAGGCCATTCGGCCCCACAAACTCCATGCTGCTGTTTACGCTACACAAAGATATCCTCCCAATCCTTCTTAATCTAGCTCCAATCAGCATACATTTCTGTTCCTTTCTCCCTCGTTCGCTTAACCTTGCTTTTCTTTAAAATGCCTCAATGAGATTCTCCACCACCGATCCCTGTGATGGCGAGTTCCATATTCTCACCACTCTCTGGGTAAATAAATACCTTCTGAACTCCCGACTGAAGTCATTAGTGACTATCCTGCACTTGACCCTGTGACCCTGGCTCAGGCCTAATTCACAAACTGGTTTTGTCCGGCTCTGCTCTCCTGTCAACCTATCGCTGTGCAGCTTCCAGGCAGTTGCCAAGAAACTGGAGACTGGCCCTCTCAACCCAGTTGAGGAAGACACCCACGGGATGAAGAATCTCCGGGAAGAAGAGGGAGGAGGAGGAGCAGGGAAGGTACGTACCGTCGTCTAACACAGCAGACTGTGACAGCAATGATGAGCAGAGCGAGTCCACCAGCAACAGCTGCAGCGATAATTATAGTGTCCATCACATCTGTTTTATTGAAGAAAAAGCAAATGGAATCACTCTTTAACTCACATACTGGAAGAATGCATCGTTACCACCTCCATTTCTATGTCCCGAGCCTTACAAACTGATCAGTTGGGGCTGACTGCGGTAAAGTATCACCCAGCAGTAGATTCAAGCATGAGGAGGCCATTCAGCCCCTCAAGCCTGTTCTGTCATTGAATGATATCAAGGCCGTTGTGTATCCTAACTCCAAACACCTACTTTGGCTCCACATTCGTTCGTACCCTGCACTGTCCAACACTGAACAGCACACAGCCTCCAGTAGCTTAACAGCAGCTTACAAAACAGCTGCCAAATCATAAATCACTCTACAACGGCACAATGGTTAGCATTGCTGCCTCACAGTGTCAGGGTCCCAGGTTCAATTCCGGCCTCGGGTCACCATCTGTGTGGAGTTCGCACATTCTCCCCGTGTCTGCGTGGCTTTCCTCCGGGTGCTCCGGTTTCCTCCCATAGTCCAAAAGACGTGCAGGTTAGGTTGATTGGCCATGCTAAATTGACCCTAGTGTCAGGGGGATTAGCAGGGTAAATGGATAAGGGAATAGGGCCTGGGTGGGATTGTGGTTGGTACAGACTCGATGGGCCGAATGGCCTCCTTCTGTACAGTAAGGATTCTATGGACTGATAAAGTGTTTAAGGTCTGTGACCAAGACTGGAGCCCCAAAAGCAACTTAATGAGCTTTTTATTGTAAAGAGTTTCAGGATTTTTATTGCCGTTTGAGATCACGTTTGGTAATTAAGTTTCTTGTCTGTGGGGTCCCAGAATGACACACATCAATATATACTCCAATGGGATAGTGGGATTGGAGGGCAGGGGGGGGAACATCCAATATTAAATCAGGAATATTAATGAGGGAAAAATAAAGTCAACGAAGAGTACAATTTTTGCAATTACGGGGTTAATTTTTTTCTGAAGGGGTATTGGTGTAAAATATGTTTCCTGGGGAAGTCTGTGGGCATGTCCCTGAATGAACTTTGATCTCTGACGCTATTGTGAGTGTGTTAAATTGTAATGTTGTGCAATTCCTCCACACATTACAACAGCGACCAACCCTTGAAAAGGTTGTCACCGGTTGCAGAACACATCTTGGGACTTGTGAGGTCATGGACAGAATTACCATAGATCAAAGAAAAGCAAAGAACAAAGAAAAGTACAACACAGAAACAGTCCCTTCGGCCCTCCAAGCCTGTGCCGATCACAATGCCAGCCTAAACTAAAACCGTATGCACTTATGAAGTCGGTATCCTTCCATTCCCATCCTACTCATGCATTTGTCGAGATGCCGTATGAATGCTGCTATCGTACCCGCTCCCACCACCTTCCCGGGCAGCGCGTTCCAGACATTCACCACCCTCTGTGTGAAAAACGTGCCTCACACATCTCCTCTAAACTTCTCCCCACGCACCTTAAATCTATGTCCCCTAGTACTTGACTTTTCTACCCTAGGAAAGAGCATCTGACGATCCACTCTGTCCATGCCACTTATAATCTTGTAAACCTCTATCAGGTCATCCCTCAACCTCCATCGTTCCAGTTAGAACAAACTGAGTTTATCCAACTTCTCCTCAAAGCTAATACCCTCCAGACCAGGCAACATCCTGGTAAACCTCTTCTGTGCCCTCTCCAAAGCATCCACATCCTTCTGGTAGTGTGGCAACCAGAATTGTACACAATATTCCGAATGAGGCCTAACTAAGGTTCTGTACAACTGCAGCATGACCTGCTGATTTTTATACTCAATGCCCCGACCAATGAAGGTAAGCATGCCGTATGCTTTCTTGACTGTCTTATCCACCTGCGTTGCCACTTTCAGTGATCGGTGAACATGAAGAACAAAGAACAAAGAAAATTACAGCACAGGAACAGGCCCTTCAGCCCTCCAAGCCTGCACCGACCATGCTGCCTGACTGAGCTAAAACCCCCTATGCTTCCGGGGACCATATCCCTCTATTCCCATCTCATTCATGTACTTGTCAAGACGCCCCTTAAAAGTCACTACCGTATTCGCTTCCACTACCTCCTCCGGCAACGAGTTCCAGGCGCCCACTACACTGTGTAAAAAATCTGCCTCGCACATCTCTTAAAACTTGCCCTTGCACCTTAAACCTATGTCCCCTAGTAATTGACTCTTCCACCCTGGGAAAAAAGCTTCTGACTATCCACGCCTCTCAATCTGATAGACATGTACGCCCAGATCTCTCTGCCTGTCAATACCCTCAAGGGTTCTACGGTTTACTGTATAATTCCTACATGCATTGGACCTTCCAAAATGCATTACCTCGTAGAATCCCGACAGTGCAGCAGGAAGCAGTTCGGCCCCTAGGGTCTGCACCGACTCTCCGAAAGAGCATCTTACCCAGCCCTATCTCTGTAACCCAATGTAATTACCTCGCTAATCTCCCTAACCTACACATCTTCGGACACTAAGGGGCAATTTAGCATGGCCAATCAACCTAACCTGCACATCTTTGGACAGTGGGAGGAAACCGGAGCACCCGGAGGAAACCCACGCAGACACGGAGAGAATGTGCAAATTCCACAGAGTCAGTGACCCGAGCCGGGAATCGAACCCGGGTCCCTGGCGCTGTGAGGCAGCAGTGCTAACCACTGTGCCACTGTGCTGCCCCATTTTATCATCATCTTCGCGGTGTCATCCTTTGTCAGCTCCTTTCAGTCTCTGGCACTAAGTTTCTAAATACCATGTCCCGCAATTCAAACTCATTCATGCACCTTTACCGCTTTCTCTGGGCATTGGTGTATGCACCAAAACTTACATTCTATAATTATCCAATTAACCTCATCACATTTGGAATCAAAAATGCCGGGGGAGTTTACATACAGTGTTACAAACACTGGGCCACATTCACTGGCTATGGATCTTCAGGATAAAATGGGAAATAGTTAAACAATTTTGGAGCTGCGTTTGTTTCACTCCGATGGAACAAATACACGATGCTTCTTATAGGGCGGCATGGTGGCACAGTGGTTAACACTGCTGCCTCACAGCGCCAGGGACCCGGGTTCGATTCCCAGCCTGGGTCACTGTCTCTGTGGGGACTGCACTTTCTCCCCATGTCTGCGTGGGTTTCCTCCGGGTGCTCCAGTTTCCTCCCACAGACTGAAAGACGTACTGGTTAGGGTGCATTCACCCGAACAAGATGCCGGTGTGTGACGACTAGGGGAATTTCACAGTAACTTCATTGCAGTGTTAATGTGAGCCTTACTTGTAACTAACAAATAAACTTTAAATATCCGTGATTTATTGAAATTGTGTGAATGTGTAAACTGGAATGCGGATAGTTGTTGTGGACACATACATGCACACACACACACACATACATACACACGCACGCTCCTTAGGGGGTGTATTTGTTCTCTCTTGTATAGATGGCTTTGCATCCTGGTGTGGGGTTCTCCAGCGTGCTGGCTGGTGATTCTTTCACAGGATGAGAGTGCCACTGACTGGCAAGGCCGGCACTTGTTGCCCATCCTGGATTGCCCTTGAACTGACGAAGGGCAGGCCAAGTAAGGACGGCAGATTTCCTTTTCCATCTGCCACTCTTCCCTGAAGAACATGAGTAAACCAGATGGGTTTTTAACGGCAATCCAATGATAGTTTCATGGTCACCATCACGGAGGCCAGCTTTGTATTCCAGATTTATTAACCAAATTTACTGGCGTGGTGGGGATTTGAACCCATGTTCCCCAAGCATCGGGTTTAGCCCCTGGATTACTACTCCAGTGATATGTGCACTACGCCACCATCTCTCTTATATCTCCAAAGTTGGCATTCATCAACTTCACTGTTGCACAGTCACTGGTGTGTTACAGTATTCATTTTTTAAAAAAGTTTATTTATTAGTGTCATAAGTAGGCTTACATTAACACTGCAATGAAATAACTGCGAAAATCCCTGAGTCACCGCACTCCGGCGCCTGTTCGGGTACACCAAGGGCAATTTAGCACTGCCAATGCACCTAACCAGCACGTCTTTCAGACTGGGAGGAAACCGGAGCACCCAGAGGAAACCCATGCAGACACGGGGAGAACGTGTAAACTCCGCACAGGCAGTGACCCAAGCCGGGAATCGAACCCGGGTCCCTGGTGCTGTGAGGCAGCAGTGCTGACCCACTGTAAACCTGCGTGGTTCTATTCGGATCCAAGTAAATGGTTACTCCTGAATGTTTTGCATCAGGACATTGTGTGTGGGCAGGTTTATCAGAATCCGTCTGGTTTACACTTTGAACAAGAGGTAAAAAGAAACATTTCATTGCAATTTCAGATTTGATCAAACGATTTCACTGAAAACATTGCAATAGTATATCACAATGTCTTTTCACAGGCTTACTGATTAGGTGTAGGAAAAAAACATAAAACACACCAGATTTAACAGAAGTGCTACTTTGATGAGATTATCTGAGAGTCAATGCACTGCTCTGCACCTGTTTTTGAATGTTGCAAAGTTATAACTTTAGAATCATAAAATCCCTACAGTGCAGAAGGAGGCCATTCGGCCCAATGAGCCTGCATCGACAACAATCCCACTCAGGCCCTATCCCTATAACCCCATGCATTTACCCTGCTAGTCTCCCTGACACTCAGGGGCAATTTAGCATGGCCAATCCACCTAATCCGGGGGTCACAGTCTGAGGATTCGGGGTAGACCATTTAGGACGGAGGTGAGGAGACATTTCTTCACCCAAAGAGTGGTGAGTCTGTGGAATACATTATCACAGGAAGCAGTTGATGCCAAAACATTGACTGTATTCAAGAGGCGGCTGGATATAGCACTTGGGGCGAATGGGATCAAAGGTAATGGGGAAAAAGCAGGATTAGGCTACTGAGTTGGATGATCAGCCATGATCGTGATGAATGACGGAGCAGGCTTGAAGGGCCGAATGGCCTCCTTGTATCTTGTATGCTTCTATGTTAAAGCAAGCTCCAGTTGACGATAGTGGATGGAGAGTTGCGATAGTGAGTTTTAAGGGGCGTCTGGACAAATACATGAATAGGATTGGAATAGAGGGATATGGTTCCCGGAAGGGTAGGGGGTTTTAGTTCAGTCGGGCAGCATGGTCGTTGCAAGCTTGGAGGGCCGAAGGGCCTGTTCCTGTGCAGTAATTTTCTTTATTCTTGACGCACAATTTGGCTGACTGTTTCTTACCTTCATATTCTGACACTTGTACTTGAAACCAGAGGTTCAGTTGTCCACTTGAAGAATAGCAGTTAGTCACGTTCAGCCAGAAGGTGTGAGTCAGGGGGTCGAGCAATTCCAGCAGCCCGTCTGTTTCACTGTAGGTCCAACTCTTGGCTTCCTCCCATTGCTCTATGATGCGAATGATCACGTGCCTATGTCCGCACTTTGGAACGGAATGTTTCAACAAAGTCAGTTCAGCCTCATGGCCTGGGGGAACGGAGATATTCCACGATGCCACTAAATCATTCGGCATTCCGGGTCCCCAGTTAGGAGTCAGGAGAGACAGTGGGGAGTCAACTTCTGGGATAATGTTCATAATATAGTCATCTACCGAGAGAAGACAAAGAGAAACAAGTGAATTTAAATGGAGAGAGGGCGATGGATAGCGGAATCTGATCATTCCATTTGTAAAATACAGGAACAGGCATCACCATTACTCCTGACACAAGATGTCGTCGCAAAACACATTATAAAACAAGGGGGAAAAGGCTCTTAAAACACAGCAGGAAAGAACAAGGGGGAGACAGATCTGGAAAGGAAGGCACTGCCTGAGTGACTAAATTCACAATCCAATTGTGGCCAATTACCTGCCATTCTGGGTAGGCCAATATCAAAATGCCATAAATTCAAAAACATTCTGAGGATGTTGCCAGGACAGGAAAACTGCAGCAATAAGGAAAGAGCGGATAGTCTGGGGTTGTTCTCCCGGGAACAGAGGAGGCTGAGGGGAGATTTGATTGAGATGGACATAATTACTCCAAGGATGTGCGCGTTGGGTTGATTGGCCGTGCTGGATTGACCCTAGTGTCAGGGGGATTAGCAGGGTAAATATGTGGGGTTGCGGGAATGGGGGCCTGGGTGGAATTGTGGTCAGTGCAGACTCAAATGGGCCGAATGGCCTCCTTCTGCACTGTAGGGATTCTATAATTCTAATTGTGAGGGGCCTGGGTAGGGTGGATGGGAAGGACCGGGGCAGCACGGTGGTTAGCACTGATGCCTCATAGCGCCAGGGACCCAGGTTCGATTCCCGGCTTGGGTCACTGTCTGTGTGGAGTTTGCACATTCTCCCCGTGTCTGTGTGGGTTTCCTCCGGGTGCTCCGGTTTCCTCCCACAGTCCAAAGATGTGTGGGTTCGGTTGATTGGTCATGCTAAATTGACCCCAGTGTCAGAGGGATTAGTAGGGTAAATATATGGGGTGATGGGAGTACAGCCTGGGTGGGATTGTGATCGGTGCAGACTCGATGGGCCGAATGGCCTCCTTCTGCACTGTAGGGATTCTATGACCTATTTGCTCTAGTAGAGAGGTCAGTGACTAGGGGGCATAGATTTAAAAAATGATTGGCAGAAATATTAGAACAAAGAACACCATAGCACAGGAACAGGCCCACTAAGGCAGTCCCGATATGTGGTTTCTATCCCGAGGGTTGTGGGGTCAGGAACCCACTCACTGAAAGGGCAGTGGAGGCAGAGACCCTCAACTCATTGACAAGGTGTCTGGATTTGCTCCTCAGTGCTAAGGCCCAAATGCCGGGAAGTGGCAAGGGGCTGTGTGGCTCGCTCTTCTGCTGGCATCGACCCGATGGGCCAAGTGGCCTCTTTTGGTGCTGTAAACCTCTATGATTGGCAAAAGGTCTGGAGAGAAGAGGGGGAGGAATGTTTTCACTCGGAGTTGTTGGAATTTGGAATGTTTGACCGGAAAAGGTGGTGGTAGTTGACTTCAGGAATAATGCTTTGGACGCGTGGCTGAGGATCAGGAATATCCAGGATTATGGGTGGGTGGCAGGGAAGAGCATGATTGTTTTTGCTTTTTCAACGAGCCAGTTCAATGGCCTCACTTAGCGTAGTAATTTTCTATGATTTGCTCTAGACTAAAGCTACTCAATATCATTACAGATCACACTTGGTTGTGTGAAATTACTGCATTAGGATCTAACAGCTGGGACACAGCAATTTGTACTTCTTCCTCCATTAACATTGCAATGTTTCCTCAGAAAGCAGAGAGGTTGAAGACTCGGTCAAAGAGAAACAAATCTTTTATTTGTTCCAATTCTCTTCTTGCACCTGGTGGCAGACTTTTTATCTGTTTCCATAGTTAGTAATTCCTGGAATATAGAACCATAGAACCCCTACAGTGCAGAAAGAGGCCATTTGGCCCATCGAGCCTGCACCAACTCTCTGAAAGAGCATCCCACTCTGGTGTTCACCTCCGCCTATCCCCATAACCCCACGCATTTACAAGATTATTCCACCTAATCTATAAATCTTTGGAGAGAGGCAATTTAGCATGGCCAATCCCCCCTAACCTGCACATCTTTGGAGTGTGGGAGGAAACCGGAGCACCCGGAGGAAACCCACGCAGACACGGGGAGAACGTGCAAACTCTGCACATAACCGACTCAAGGACAGCTTCTTCCCTGCTGCCATCAGACATTTGAATGGACCTACCTCGCATTAAGTTGATCTTTCTCTACACTTAGCTGTGACTGTAACAAAACATTCTGCACTCTCTGGTTTTCTTCTCTACGAACGGTATGCTTTGTCTGTATAGCGCGCAAGAAACAATATTTTTTACTGTGTACTAATACATGTGACGATAATAAATCGAATCGAAATTAAAATCACCCGAGGCCGGAATTGAACCTGGGTCCCTGGCGCTGTGAGGCAGCAATGCTAACCACTCTGCCACCGTGCTGGTAAAATTGGTTCTTTTTTTTGGGCTGTTAAGTGTAAAAGTTAGATGTGAATGTCAGGCAGGACTCAGTGGGGAGCCTCCACGGCAGACGGCTGTGAGCTGAAATTCCTGAAATGGGCACATCATCTAGGCTGATGCTCCAGTGCAGTACTGAGGGAATGCTGCACTGTCACAGGTGCCACATTTCAGATGAGATGATAACCCCTCTGCCTTCTTCAAAAGGCACACAAGGTTCCATGATCAATATTTGCCCATTAGCCAAAAAAATAGGTTATTTGATCATTATCTCATCACTGTTTGTGGGAGCTTGCTGTGCATAAAGTTGGCTGCTGCTAATTACCACAACGGCTTGACCTCAGGAGTCCCTGCATTGGCTGTAAAAGCACTTTGGGGCATCATTTCTTAAACAATACTTGACTAAAAAAAACCTACAGTGGGATTGGTAAATTCCCGAGTGAGGAGTGGGGAAAACTGAGAGCAGAGGTACACAACCAATGTTTGGAGAATCTAAATCATGGGGTCAGTCTCAGAATAAGATAAAAATTAAGCACTTAAACAGGTGTAGATAACATGGGCTGAATGGCCTCCTTCTGTTCCACAAGTTAAAAAGAACAGGACTCTGAGGGGCAACTTTTCCACACAGAGGGTGGTGTGGGTATGGAATGAGCTGGCAGAGGAGAGGGTAGAGGTGGGTACAATTACAACATTTAAAAGACATTTGGACAGGTACATGGATAGGAAAGGTTTAGAGGGATGTGGGCCAAACGCAGTCAAATGGGACACTGACGATGGGTCATCCAGACTCGAAATGTTGGCTCTATTCTCTCCCTCCACAGATGCTGCCAGACCAGCTGAGATTTTCCAGCATTTTCTGTTTTAGATTCCAGCGGTATTTTGCTTTTAGCTTAGCAGACAAATGGGACTAGTTCAGTATAGGAAACCTGGTCAGCATGGATGAGTTGGGCCGAAGGGCCTGTTTCAATGCTGTTTTTCTCTACGACTCCAAGTTTTCTATGCTTTGATATTATTGGTTGGCGAATCGCAGGTCACCATTGAACACATGACATTTCCTGTTAGCATTGCGATAATCTCATGGCAAATATCAGAATTACTTGGATAAAATTGCTGCATTCATGTGGAACAGCTGGGGAAGAGATTCAGCTTATTAATCTGCTTTTATCCTCTATTAACATTGCAGCTTTGCCCTCAGAAACAGTTTTCTAATATAAATGACACCAATGTATCGAGGGCACTACAAACCAGTGTGGCCAATGGCTCCATTTACAACAATAACTTACATTTATACAGCGCCTTTATCACAATAGAGTGCTCCAAATCGCTTCGCAGGAGCCTTGTAAAGTCAAATTAGATACTGAGCCACGTAATAAGGCAGATGACCAAAGGCTTGGACAAAGAGGTCTTAAAGAGCACTTTAAATGAAGCAAGAAAGTAGAGGGACAGAGAGGTTCCAGGAGGGAATTCTAGTCTTAGGGATCCAGCCCCAGACATCGTTGCTAATGGTGAAGGGATTAAAAACTTGGGGCGCTCAGGGAGAGCCAGAGATGGAGCGGCGCAGATATCGCGATAGGTTGTGGGAGGAGATTACAGGCAACAGGAAGTGGTGGTGGGGGGGGGGGGGGGGGGGGGCGGCGAGCCCATGGCTATGGGCCAAGTGCTGGCAAATGGCATTAGGTGGGAGGACAGGTGTTTCTCGTGTGTCGGTGCAGACTCGAGGGGCTGAAGGGCCTCTTCTGCACTGTATGATTCTAGGAGCCAATGGAGGCCAGGGAGGATGGGGATGATGGATGGTTGGGGCTCGGTGCCAGCAAGGACATGCAATGAGCAGCAGAGCAATGGGAAGCCAATGGCCCAGTGGTGTTATCACTAGAATATTAATTCAGAAGCTCAGCTAATGTTCTGGGGATCTGAGTTCGAATCCCGCCACGGCAGATGGTGGAATTTGAATTCAATAAAAAATATCTGGAATTAAGAATCTACTGATGACCATGAAACCATTGTCGATTGTCGGAAAAACCCATCTGGTTCACTAATGTCCTTTAGGAAAGGAAATCTGCCGTCCTTACCTGGTCTGGCCTACATGTGACTCCAGAGCCACAGCAATGTGGTTGACTCTTAACTGCCTGCGGGCATCTAGGGGATGGGCAATAAGTGCTGGCCCAGCCAGTGATGCCCCATGAATGAATATAAAGAGTTTTGGTTGACCTCAGATTTGCAGAGGGTTGGAGGGGGGAAGTCGGCCAGTCGAGAGGTTACAAAGACAGGGGCGAGGGTTCCAGCTGTGGATGATCTGAGGCAGGGGCAAAGTTGGGAAAATATTAGCATATCACTCCAGGGATAAGACAATTGATGCCCGTCTTTGGCACACCTGTCTGAAACCTTTGTACCATGACCAGCAAGAAACAAAATGCCCAAATTGCCAACTTGAAATGCTTTGGTGATTGCCCAGGCAGTGATCACAAACTCTGCATAAAACCCATCAGCTCTCTTCAATTCTAAATGGAATATTGCAACATCCACATCTTTCAGAGAATGACTGGCAAAGAATATCAGAGCTACTTGGAGCCATCCAAGTGATCAGAAATCGGGTTGATAGATAAACATCATGGACAGAAATTGGTGCCTATTTTCTGGGTTGGAAATGTGGACAGAAAGGACAGATTGTGACTGGGTTGGGTGAGGTTGTGGGGGAAATGTCTCTGCCATATTGCATGCATGGTGTTGCGACGCAGAGGTTAATCCCTGTTACCTCGTTTTGTAATCTGGTTCAAGTGTTTGGGAAGGTGTTAACTGTTTTACATTAATCTTTAGAGGTTCACTAATATAAAGACCTGACACTCATTTTAAGTGAATAATTAACAAGTTGTACCAACCAGGAACTTTAACTAAACCAGTAACATTTTAATTAAAGGATGGTTCGACTGAAATGCTGTTCAAATAAAGACAAGGACCATTCAGTACTACGACAGTAATAACAGACTCAACTTCACAACAATCGTTATTCCCTGCGTTACAGCGTCACCCTATCGGTAAAAGCTGCATTGTAGGCACTCGAGGCATTAGCCACTTTGAATATGTTAATGAGGTATTTGTCTAACCCGGTTTCCCAATATACGTCACCCTCACTCAGTGGTTTGGTTCTTGAAGTGGCCAATTTAGATTTCACAGAAAAAGCATCAGAAAAACAATAAGGAAAAAATAGACTTACATTTATATAGCACCTTTCACAACCACCTAGACCTGCCAAAGCACTTTATAGCTGGTGAAATACTTTTGCAATTGTAGCCACTGTTACAATGTCAGAAACACAGCAGCCAATTTGTGCACAGCAAGCTCCCACAAACAGCAATGTAGTGACGACCTGGTGGTCTATTTTGTGATGTTAGTTGAGGGATAAATAAAGGCCAGGCCACTAATAACTTCCACGCTCTTCTAGTGATGAGAGAGATCTTTTACATCCACGAGAGGGGACAGACAGGACCTTAATATAATGTTCCATCTCCCGACAGTGCTGCACTCCCGACAGTGCTTTCAGAAAGCTTTAGGGGTGAGGTCAATGTGCAAAACTAAAGCATATGGGATTGGGGATAATATTTGGGCATTGATTGAGAATCGATGATCAGACAGGAAACAAGAGTTGGCATCAACGGGTCTTTTTCGAAGTGGTAGACAGTGACTAATGGGATACTGCAGGGACCAGTGCTTGGACCCCAGCTATTCACAACATACATCAATGATTTGGAGGAGGGAACCAAATGTAACATTTCCAGGTTTGCTGATGACATAAAACTTGATGGGAATGAGAGTGATGAGGGGGATATCAAGAGGCTTCAAGGTGATTTAGACAAGTTGAGCGAGTGGGCAAATACGTAGCAGATGCAGTACAATGTAGATAAATGTGAAGTTATCTACTTTGGAAAGAGAAACAGAATAGCAGAGTATTATTTAAGTGGTGATAGATTGGGAAATGTTGATGCACAAAAGGAACCTGGGTGTCCCTTTGTACATCACTGCCTTCTTGAACTGCTGCAGTCTATGTGGTGTAGGTACACCCACAGTGCTGGTAGAGAGGGACTTCCAGGATTTTGACCCAACAACAGTGAAGGAACAGCCAACATATCTCCAAGTTAGGATGGTGAGTGACTTGGAGGGGAACTTCCAGGTGGTGGTGTTCCCAGGTATCTAATGCCGTTGTCCTTCTAGATGGTAGAGGTCACGGGGTTGAAAGGTGCCTACTTTTCAACAGTGACTGCATTTCAATAAAGTCGTTGTGAAAGCTCTACATAAATGCAAGTCTTTCTTTAACTAGTTACCTGTAAGACGTGGAATGAAAGATAGGCTGATATCCAGTTCACTGACATTCCACCCTGTAGAAGTCGTCAGTTCCAGTAAGACATGGTCAGCTGTCTGGATCTGTTCCATCGCTCCACCAGGACAAAACTGGCCAACATTAGACCTGGCCCCAGCCTGGTTGAAAGTGCTCATGTTGTACATCAAGCCACCTTCGCAGGCCTCGCCCGGGACCAGTTGTCGGAGCTTCAATCGCTGGGAGACCAACTCGATGGTCAGATTTTTCGGTTGTTTGAGTATCCACTTGAAAGTTTGCTGAGGAACTGGCAGCTTTGAAAGTACGTCTGGCAAGGCCAGGACCACATTGCTGACATGACAATCTTCTGAATCTTTACAGGCTTTGAGAGAAAGAAAGAAGGAAAAATTAAGAACTTTTTGACCAAAATGATAGAATGGTTACAGCGCAAGAGGCCATTCAGCACATCTATGTCCATACTAGCTCCCTGCAAGTGCAGAGTCCCATTTGCCAACCTTTTCCCCACAGCCTCAAGTTTTTCTCTTTAGATATGTCAATTTAATTCTCTTTTGAAAGCCATGATTGAACCTGCCCCTGTCACACACCTGGGCAGTGCCAGGTGCTAACCACCTACTGGGTAAAAATGATCTTCCTCACGTTGCCATTAGTGCCTTTGCCAATCACCTTAAATTGGTACCCCACCCCCTGCCACCACCCGAATCTCAAACTTTGTGACAATGGGAACAATTTCTCCTGATTTAAACTGTCCGGTTCCCTCATGCTAAATAAACTTTAACCATAAACTAACAGCACTGTGGTTGCACCTACATTATATGGACTGCAGCAGTTCAAGAAGGTGACTCACCACCACCTTCTCAAGTGTAGTTAGGGTTGGGGAATAAATGCTGGTCTGGCCAATGGCACCCTCATCCAATGAATGAATAAAAAGAAGCTATTAGCATAAATCACCATGGTGAGCTGGTACTCCTAAACCCACAAGATCCCAATTTGCATCCATTTAACTATGCACATCTGGCAGTCCCCCACATGACGTTGTCCATTCACAACGATATGAATCAGGACAGGTCCCCCGCGCCAGGATAGCCCGTCGCTGCTCTTGCCCCCACCACTGGTGTGGAAAACTGGAGGCCAACTGGAAAATCCCATTTGGCCACCTTTAGTTGGAGACAGCATGACTCTTAAAGACCCAAATCATCACATTGGTTGCCGTACCATCTCCTGAACCCAACTCCTCTAAAATGGCGGCCACCAGGAAAGTCTCACGCCAGCCAGCACTGAAATCTCAGGCATTCCCCTCCCCCACTCCCGCTGCCTAGAGGAGCCAGAAATCTTGAGCCAAATCTTGGCCATGGCTTCCAAACTTCAAGCTCATTCTAATAATTTCCGCAATAAACTCCTCAAAGAACACAAGATCGAAGATAGCATATTTTCCAACTGGCCTCGTGAGTTAGAAAAAGATGGAATACTCACAGATATTCTTGGTGGTTACGATGCTGATGTCTTCTGTTGTATTGCACCCAAAGTGGAAGTAGATACTCTGGTGGTCTCCAGGCTCCAGCCGCAACTCGGAGCTACACTTGGAGCTCCAGAGGGGATATGTGCAGATACAGGATGGAAATGAGGAATCTCCACCAGCCTCCCGCAACTGCTTAATTTCCACTGAAAAACCATCCTCCTCTCCTAGCTGAAATTCAAATCTCTCTGCAGGAACGAAAACACAAATGAAAAGATTCCAGCAGACCATAAGACATAGGAGCAGAATTAGGCCACTCGGCCCATCGAGTCTGCTCCGCCATTCAATCATGGCTGATATTTTTCTCATCCCCATTCTCCTGCCTTTTCCCCATAACCCCTCATCCCCTTATTAATCAAGAACCTATCCATCTCTGTCTTAAAGACACTCAATGACCTGGCCTCCACAGCCTTCTGCGGCAAAGAGTTCCACAAATTCACCACTCTCTGGCTGAAGAAATTCCTCCTCATCTCTGTTTTAAAGGATCGTCTCTTTAGTCTGAGGTTG
Organism: Mustelus asterias; assembly: GCF_964213995.1. Lineage (NCBI taxonomy): Eukaryota > Metazoa > Chordata > Chondrichthyes > Carcharhiniformes > Triakidae > Mustelus > Mustelus asterias. The sequence continues at coordinate 158,517,052 of NC_135802.1, forward strand.
TGCCCTCTGGTTCTAGTTTTTCCTACCAGTGGAAGCATCCTCTCCTCGTCCACTCTATCCAGGCCTCGCAGTATCCTGTAAGTTTCAATAAGATCCCCCCTCATCCTTCTAAATGAGTACAGACCTAGAGTTCTCAACTGTTCCTCATATGACAAGCTCTTCATTCCAGGGATCATTCTTGTCAACCTCCAGCAGAGCTCCAGAGTCTGTTAGTTCTTTTTAAAAAAAAAATAATTGAGTGCGGGGTGTAACACCAATGCACACCGCTTGGGAATTTGATCCCAAGGTTGTTTTGGGTGACTTATGACTGATCCACAGAAATCTCTGACATGGTTCAAGAGAAGTCCATTGGATTTGTAACATAACTACAACAACTTGTATTTATACACCACCTTTAAAAGGGAATAAAACATCCCAAGGTGTTTCACAGGAGTTTGATGAAACAAAATTTGTCACCTAGCCACGTAAGGAGGTATTAATCAGGTTAATTTCTGGGATGGCAGGACTGTCATATGAGGAGAGACTAAATTGGTTAGGATTATATTCACTGGAGTTTAGAAGAGTGAGAGGGGATCTCATTGAAACTTATAAAATTCTAACAAGGTTAGACAGAGTAGATTCAGAAAGAATGTTCCCGATGGCGGGGGAGTCCAGAACTAGGGGTCTGAGTTTGAGGATAAGGATCTTATAGGACTGAGGTGAATTTATTTATTATTGTCACAAGTAGGCTTACATTAACACTGCAATGAAGTTACTGCGAAAATCCCCTAGTTGCTACATTCAGGCACCTGTTCGGGTAGACCGAGGGAGAATTTAGCACAGCCAATGCACCTACTCAGCACGTCATTTGGACTGTGGGAGGAAACCGGAGCACCCGGGGGAAACCCACGCAGACAAAGGGAGAACATGCAAACTCTGCACAGACAGTGGCCCAAGCTGGGAATTGAACCCTGGTCCCAGGCACTGTGAGGCAGCAGTGCGAACCACTGTGCCATCCCAGGAGGAGGCATTTCTTCACCCAGAGAGTGGTGAATGTGTGAAATTCACTATTACAGAAAGTAGTTGAGGCCAAAATGTTGTGTTATTCCAAGAAGAAATGAGATATAGTTCTTGGGGCTAAAGGGATATGGGGGGGTGGGGAAGGGGGGGCGGGATCAGGAGATTGATTTTTATGATTAGAATGAATGGTGGAGCAGGCTCAAAAAGGGCCGAATGGCTACTGCTGCTTCTGGTTTCTATGTTTCTATGACCAATGGCTTGGTCAAAGAGACACATCTTCAGGAGCATCTTTAAAGGGAGTGAAATCAGACAGAGATCGAGCGGCGGAGACACTTAGGGAAGGGATTCCAGAACCTGGGACCTTGGCAGCTGAAGGCACAGCTACCAATTATGGAGCGGGAACAGTGGGCCAGAATCCTGCAGCTATCATGTGGGGCTGGAGGGGATTCCAGAGATATAGGAGGGGGCGAGGCCATAGAGGGATTTGAAAACTAAGGATGAAAATTATGAAACCCAGACGTCGCTTGCAGGGGCCAATGTACACCAGGGAACACCGAGGCGGCAGGAGAAACAGGATTTGGTGCAAGTTTTTGGATGATCACAGGTACACAGAAGGTGGAACACAGGAGATCAGTTACGAGTGCATTAAAACAGTCACAGAATCATAGAAACCCTACAGTACAGAAAGAGGCCATTCGGCCCATCGAGTCTGCACCGACCACAATCCCACCCAGGCCCTACCCCCATATCCCAACATATTTTACCCGCTAATCTACACATCCCAGGACACTAAGGGGCAATTTTAGCATGGCCAATCAACCTAACCCGCACATCTTTGGACTGTGGGAGGAAACCGGAGCACCCGGAGGAAACCCACGCAGACACAAGGAGAATGTGCAAACTCCACACAGACAGTGACCCAAGCCGGGAATCGAACCCAGGACCCTGGAGCTGTGAAGCAGCAGTGCTAACCACTGTGCTACCGTGCCGCCCAGTCTGCAGGTAACAAAGACACAAATAACAGCACACGTCATTCCCATCTCAAATTCACCTAACTTTTAACATTTTAATTGCCTGAACAGGGGTCTAAATAAAATATAAGATCAGCAGCTGCCAAATATGCTCCAAAACAGCATTAGGCGCAACTTAAATAAAAAGAGCGAAATGTTGTGGCCTGTCACAGTTTTGGGGGGAGGGGGTGTGGTGAACCATCGTTGGTTCCCACTGTGGGATTGTTCTAATGTTGTTGTTGGGCTAGGGTGGGATTGATACACCTGTGGTTGTTACTGTTGTGGCACATCCCAGTCGGGCTCCGCCTCCTGGGAGAGGTATAAGACCCCCTGCTCGGGCGGGACCTCTTCAGTCTGGGATAGTGTGTTAAAGTTCTGTTAGTTCCATTGTTAGTTAATAAAAGCCTTCTTTTACCGAAGCTTCGTGCCTCGTGTCCAATTGATGCGCATCAGCGGGGACAGGGCCATTAAATATGGGAAGCTTCCATTGACTTCAGCGGACTGGAATATCTGGCCGGTGTAACAGTTCACCCATTGAGATGCTCAGTCTGCTTTTAATGGTTGTGTAGTTATGTCCGAGTTGCTCTTTTGCTTTGCTTCAAATAACCACAGTCGCTAATGTTCTCACATTAATATCAATGCTGTTTGAGTCTGAATGACACAGGCCCCAAATCCAGAACCAGTCCCGAATCAAAAACAGAAAGTGCTGAAAAATCTCAGCAGGTCTGACAGCATCTTGGGGACAGAATAAAGGCACTGTTGAGAGTCTGGATGACCCTTCGTCAGAGCGGGTCTACACTATACAGGACAAAGTAGCCCTGTTTGGTTAGCACCCCTTCCACAAACATTCACTCCCCACACCACCACTGTCAGGGCTGAATCTCGTCCTATTTACTTTGTCTTCAGCTCTGACGAAGTGTCATCTAGGCCGGAGTTCTACCGGCAGGCCCACCCAGATTCCGTGTGCGGGCGAGGCTCAAAAGACGGCATTCTACGTTGGCCTTGGGCGGGATCGTACGAACCTCGGGCGGACATGCCGGTAAAATTCCGCCTCCAGACTCGAAACGTTGGCTCTGTTCTCTCTCGATGTGGAGATGCCGGCGTTGGACTGGGGTACTCTATTCTCTCTCCACAGGTGCTGCCAGACCTGCTGAGATTTTCCAGCATTCTCTGTTTTTGAAGTAATGTGTTCCCAGAATGACTGTGCACAATTCTCTCTGGCCTTACTGGGTCAGTGGGAATCGGCATGAGGACAATGTGCACATGAATCACAGCCACCCATGATCTCTCTGGAATTCCATTCACCCAGGATGTGGAATAGAATACTCTCTCAATGTATTCCACACCCCAACCACTCACTGCTTCAGAATCTTTTCTTTCCCCCGACCATATCGTCTCTGGTTCCTTGGCCAGTCATGCTAACTTGGTGACCTGTGACCCTGCTGTCAATGGGAACAGTGCAACATTCCCCCTGGAGTTACAGCAGAGCTTCAGCTGAACACGTCAAGGAAACTCAGATTCTGATCTTTCAGCTGCGAATATCGTGAATCTTCAAACTGCAATCCTACTATCTTCCAACTTAGAGAGAGAGCTTTGACAGAGAGACACTGCACCACATTCGATCCAATAAAAAGTGAGGTGATCCATCTCGGACCCCAGCAATATTATGTCCGGGTATTAAGGAGGTCGAACTTTATACACGCGAATGCTAAAACCCTCGACAGGAGCCACTGAACGCAGAAGAATTTCCACTAAGCAAGAACAGTGTAACAGATTATAAATTACACTGGTTGCCTCATGCATATTCATAGAATCCCTACAATTCAGAAGGAGGCCATTCAGCCCATCGAGCCTGCACCGACAACAATCCCACCCAGGCCCCATCCCTGTGACCCCACATATTTACCTTGCTAATCCCCCTGACACTAAGGGGCAATTTAGCATGGCCAATCCACCTAACCAGCACATCTTTGGACTGTGGGAGGAAACCGGAGCACCCGGAGGAAATCCACACAGACACGGGGAGAACGTGGAAATTCCACACAGACAGTGACCCAAGCCGGGAATTGAACCCGGGTCCCTGGCCCCTTGAGACAGCAGTGCTAACCACTGTGCCACCATCTTTAACTGTTGCTGGTGGTGGGATGTTATTGTTCACTCAGTTCCTATGAAAGCAAGCTCTTTTCTATGCATGTTGCAGCCTGGAGCTAGGAGTAGTATGAAAACATGAGTAGAGGCTCCAATGTTCATTCCATCACATGGCATGGATAGAGAATTGGCTGACTGGCAGAAGGCAGAGAGTGGGGATAAAGGGGTCTTTTTCGGGATGGCAGCAGGTGACTAGTGGTGTGCCTCAGGGGTCGGTGCTGGGACCACAACTTTTCACAATGTACATTAACAATTTGGAGGAAGGAACTGAAGGCACTGTTGCTAAGTTTGCAGATGATACAAAGATACATAGAGGGACAGGTAGTATTGAGGAAGCAGGGGGGCTGCAGAAGGACTTGGACAGGTTTGGAGAGTGGGCAAAGAAGTGGCAGATGGAATACAATGTGGAAATGTGTGAGGTTATGCACTTTAGAAGAAGGAATGGAGGCATAGACTATTTTCTAAAAATGGGAAAATGCTTAGGAAATCAGGACTTGGGGAGTTCTTGTTCAAGATCCTCTTAGGGTTAACGTGCAGGTTCAGTCGGCAGTTAGGAAGGCAAATGCAATATTAGCATTCATAGAATCATAGAAACCCTACAGTGCAGAAGGAGGCCATTCGGCCCATCGAGTCTGCACCGACCACAATCCCACCCAGGCCCTACCCCCACATGTTTACTTGCTAATCCCTCTAACCTACGCATCCCAGGACTCTAAGGGGCAATTTTTAACCTGGCCAATCAACCTAACCCGCACATCTTTGGACTGCGGGAGGAAACCAGAGCACCCGGAGTAAACCCACACAGACACGAGGAGAATGTGCAAACTCCACACAGACAGTGACCCGAGCCGGGAATCGAACCCGGGACCCTGGAGCTGTGAAGCAGCAGTGCTAACCACTGTGCTACCGTGCCGCCCCATGTCGAAAGAGCTAGAATACAAGAGCAGGGATGTACTTCTGAGGCTGTAGAAGGCTCTGGTCAGACCCCATTTGGAGTATTGTGAGCAGTTTTGGGCCCCATATCAAAGGAAGGGTGTGCTGGTCTTGGATAGGTCCAAAAGAGGTTCACAAGAATGATCCCTGGAATGAATAGTTTGTCATATGAGGAACGGTTGAGGACTCTGGGTCTGTACTCGTTGAAGTTTAGAAGGATGAGGGGGGATCTTATTGAAACTTACAGGATACTGCGAGGCCTGGATAGAGTGGATGTTTCCACCAGTAAGAAAAACTAGAACCAGAGGGCACAACCTCAGGCTAAAGGGACAATCCTTTAAAGCAGAGATGAGGAGGAATTTCTTCAGCCAGAGAGTGGTGAATCTGTGGAAGTCTTTGCCGCACTGTGGAGGCCAGGTCATTGAGTGTCTTTAAAACCGAGATAGATAGGTTCTTGATTAATAAGGGGATCAGGGACTATGGGGAAAAGGCAGGAGAATGGGGATGAGAAAAATATCAGCCATGATTGAATGGGGATGGGGCCTGGGTGGGATTGTTGTCGGTTTAGCAGACCTAATGGGCCAAGTGGCTTAATTCTGCTCCTATTGCTTATGGTCTTATGGCTTGACCAGGAATCTCTTCCACTCTCACCACCAGCCACTGGCGTGCGTTTGGAAGGATTTTGCAGGTCGGTACTCAGCCTCTTTGGCCGCGTTATGAACACACCTTCCTTGGCCATCAAGTCCTTGGGTGGGACTCGAATCTGGGGCTTCTGGCTCAGAGGCAGGGACGCTATCCACTGCACCACAAGACAGCCACCTTTAAAAAGGTATCATTACCTTTAATTATCCACGCCCAAGGGTTAATTTCAAACATAACCACAAATTATCAGTATGGAGTAAAGCTCACTTCAGTCAAATTGCAGCCAGCCAGTTCTGTAACGCATTAAAGACTTATTTCATCCTTGGTCAATAGTTATAGTTAAATGATCAAGTGCTGTGCTGGGATCAACAGAATCAGGTCATTAAATTCAACATTGTGGGTGCTGGGGCTTCAAAGCTTTTCTAATTATCTTTCCCAGATTTTCCTGTTGGGTAACCATGACGATAGACTTTGGAAAAACCAGCAGGATGACAAATTGAAATGATTTATGTAGCTGTTTTGATTTGTGACAGTGGGAAGATCTCACCCTTTTCTCCTGTGCAGGGTTACACTGGAGTGGGAGGGGGGCATGTAACCTCTCAAACCTGTTACCCATTCAATGAGATGATGATTAATCTATGGGAGCCTCAGATCTTCATGTATTAGCGACTTAAAAATCGGGATACAAAGCCACATATCCAAATTTGCTGCCAGCACAAAGGTGGATGCCATTGGGACCCAATTTCAAAATAAGGGGGAAGCTACTTTGGGCCGAGATGAGGAGAATTTTCTTTACACAGCTGTGTAAGTTCAGTCATTGCGTTTGTTTAAAGCAGAGATTGATAGATTCTAAATACCAATGGCAAAAGGAAATGGGGCTATTGTGGGAAAGAGGCATTGGAGTGGATAATCAGCCACGATTGTATTGAACAGCGGAGCAGGCTCGATGGGCTGAATGGCCTACTCCTGCTCTTATGTTCCTATTGTAAGCAGTGAAGAGAGTAGGGTAACATTACCATATCAAAGAACCACGGAATCCCCACAGTGCAGAAAGAGGCCACCTGGCCCATCAAGTTTGCACTGACTCTCCGAAAGAGTGTCTTACCCAGGCCCACAGACCCACCCTATCTGCATAATCCTGCGTATTTACCCTGCTAAGCCCCCTAACCTATATGTCTTTGGACACTAAGGGGCATCTTAGCATGGTCAATCCACCTAACCCGCACATCTTTGGACTGGGGGAGGAAACTGGAGCACCCGGAGGAAACCTACGCAGACAGTGACCCGAGGCTGGAAACGAACCTGGGTCCCTGGTGCTGTGAGATAGCAGTGCTAATCACCGTGCTTCCATGTCCATTTGGTACAATTTTCACTGGTCAATCCCAGTTTTAAAATTAATAAATCGATCTAACATCAATTGCCATTTGCGGAAGAGAGTTCTGAACCTCCACCATCCCTTTCTGTGCAGAAATGTTTCTTAATTTCACTCCTGAAAGGATTAATTCTAGTTTTTTTAGACAATGCCCTCTAATCCTATACTCTTCAGTTTGCAGAAATAGGCTCTCTCCATCTGTTTCTCTTAATGCCTTGAAATCTTTGGTCAAATCATCCCTTAATCTTCTAAATTCCGGGCCATACGATCCTAATTTGTGAAATCTCTCCTCTAAATTAATCCGTGAACCAGCTGGGGTTTTACAGCCATTGATGATAGTTTCATGGTCACCATTACTGAGATGAGCTTTCAATTCCACCCTTTACTGATCAAATTTAAATCCTGCCGTGGTGGGATTTGAAAGCTTGCCCTCAGAGCTTTATCCTGGTTCTCTGGATTACTGGCCCAGAGAATCCTTGGAATCATAGAGTCATAGAGGCTTACAGTATGGAAACAGGCCCTTCGGCCCAACTTGTCCATGCCACCCTAAGCTATTCCCAATTGCCCGCATTTGGCCCATATCCCTCTAACTGTCTAAATGCTTTTTAAAAGACAAAATTGAACCCGCCTCTACTACTCCCTCTGGCAGCTCGTTCCAGACACTCACCAGCCTCGGTGTGAAAAAATTGCCTCTCTGGACACTTTTGTATCTCTCCCAGGTATCATTTAAACAAATCTAAGCTCCATTCTCTCCAAGGCCAATCCATCCTTCCTAAAGTGTGGTGTCCCAAGGTGTATATGGAACCCCTAAATTATTGCATCTGGTCTCTCCCCTTTAGAAAATCCCCTATCTGGTCCTTTCTAGGTCCAAAGTGGATGAACTCCACTTTGCCAATGCTGAAATCCATTTTCCAAAGCTCTGTCCATTCATCTACTCTCTCAATATCTCTCTGTACCGTTACCATTCTATCTGCACTGCTTACAGCAGGAACAGGTGCAGGCCATTCAGCCCATCGAGCCTGCTCTCATTATGGCTGATCATCCAACTCAGTGCCTTTTCCCCCCCCCATATCCCGTCACACCATTGCTATTTAGAAATCTATCAATCTCTGCTTTAAACATATGCAATACTGAGCTTCCACAGCCCTCTGGGGTAGAAAATTCCATTTGCGGCATGGTAGCACAGTGGTTAGCACTGCTGCCTCACAGCGCCAGGGATCTGGGTTCGATTCCGGCCTCTGTCTGCATGGAGTTTCCACGTCCTCCCCGTGTCTGCGTGGGTTTCCTCCAGGTTCTCCGGTTCCCTCCCTCAATCCAAAGATGTGCAGGGTAGATAGAAACATAGAAACATAGAAGCCCTACAGTGCAGAAGGAGGCCATTCGGTCCATCGAGTCTGCACGGACCACAATCCCACCCAGGCCCTACCCCCACATATTTTACCCACTAATCCCTCTAACCTACGCATCCCAGGACTCTAAGGGACAATTTTTAACCTGGCCAATCAACCTAACCCGCACATCTTTGGACTGTGGGAGGAAACCGGAGCACCCGGAGGAAACCCACGCAGACACGAGGAGAATGTGCAAACTCCACACAGACAGTGACCCGAGCCGGGAATCGAACCTGGGACCCTGGAGCTGTGAAGCAGCAGTGCTAACCACTGTGCTACTGTGCTGCTAGATGGATTGACCATGCTAAATTGCCCCTTAGTGTCCAAAGGTGGGTATATTGGGGAGATTAGCGGGGCAAATGCACAGGAATAGGGTGAGCGGTTTGGGTAGGATATTCTTTCAGAGAGTTGCTGCAGACCTGATGGGCAAAATGGCTTCCCCTTTATTTTGAAATTGGATCCCAATGGCTGCTACCTTTGCATTGACAGGAAATTTGGATATGTGACTTTCTATCCCATCATTTAAGTTGCAAACAGATGCGGTGAATATCTGAGGCTCCAACAGGGATCTTTGCAGGACACCACGTGTCACATTGTGCCAGTTAAAGTACTAGCCCATTATCCCAACCCTCTGCTTAGTGAGGGGCCACAGTACAACTGGGCAAACGTACTTCAACACAGTAATCTTGAGCAGTGGGGTGAATTTGATACATTTGCTGTTCACAATTCTTTGGCTTTGTTCGCGTATCCGAGGTTGGGAAAGGAATTGTAGACTTGTATAAACTGACTAAAACTGGAATGTGATGCTGGAGTTATAAGTGGGTCTGGGCAGTGATCTGTTCATGTAGAATGCAATGTTGCATCAAAACCAGTCAAGAGTGAACACGTACAGAGCAGATAGTCATGTTGCTCATTGTGGTCATGCTTGACTGTTCTTACTTGCCATCTGACGTTGTGTCAGACCTAAAGGGGTGCTTTTTCTTGCTGCTTTGAGTGGATTAGTGAAGGAAATTGCTTCCAGACAGGAAACCTGCAAGGACCATCTCTGGCACCCGAATATTTTGCATGAATTCCCAAGCTTCCTTGCGCTACTCGAAGGATCCCAATGATGAGCATATTTATTTATTAGTGTCACAAGTAGGCTTACATTAACACTGCAATGAAGTTACTGTGAAAATGCCCTAGTCGTCACACTCTGGCGCCTGTTTGGGTACACTGTGGGAAGGATCTAGTAAGAAGTTTAACAACACCAGGTTAAAGTCCAACAGGTTTATTTGGTAGCAAAAGCCACACAAGCTTTCGGAGCTCCAAGCCCCTTCTTCAGGTGAGTGGCTTTTGCTACCAAATAAACCTGTTGGACTTTAACCTGGTGTTGTTAAACTTCTTGCTGTGTTTACCCCAGTCCAACGCCGGCATCTCCACGGAAGGATCTAGCACAGCCAATGCGCCCTAACCAGCACGTCTTTTGCACTGTGGGAGGAAACCGGAGCATCCAGAGGAAACCCACGCAGACATGGCGGGAAACGTGCAGACTCCGCACAGATAGTGACCCAAGACTGGTTCCTGGCGCTGTGAGGCAGCAATGCTAACCACCATGCCATGGTGCCGAATTCCCAAGAAATCCCAACTGACACACAAGGAGGAGCTGGTAAAAGAGGGAGGGATGTTGGACAGGCTCAATAAAAAATTGGCAGGGTTCTTAAGATGTAGCCTGTCTGCCAAATGCAGACACCAGGTTTCGAAGAGCTATTCATTGCCAGTAATGAGTCACCTCTTGATCAGCAATGCTCAGTGGAGGCTGCCTGGCATGGTGCATGAACAGCACGTCATTACATTAAACTGAGCCCAGGAAACCTCCTCTCCACTGAACGCGTGCTATTGATTCTAGCCGATTGCCTGCTGAGGTGAAGAGAATAGATTGTGTGGCGATGTTCTTTGAACTGTGCACATTAATTCAGTTATCTCACTTCTGTAGCTCCAGCCATTCTTTCTGTTCTCCCACCCCCTCACCCTCCCCCATATCACTATCAGCGTCTGTCAATTCGATCGGGAAGAAAGGCAGAGGAGTGCTGCAAAATGCAAATCAGAATTTCCTACGTCTCATGTTTAGTCACAAGAGAAAAGCCCCGTCTCAAAGTGGACATCGAGTCTCAAGTTTCCCAACACATTACCGCGCCTTGCCCATGTTTCCAAGCCACATCCCGAACCCACTCCCAGTCTGGCCCGATCCACACACTAATCCCGACAACAGAATCGGCTCCAGGTGCTATGTAAGCATGGATCTGTGCAATTACGGACACCAATTGGATGAGCAGCCAGGAAGAAAGCATGCAGAGAAACATCACCAAGAATTAATTCCTGTTGCTGTGGAAACTGAGCAAAATTCTACCAAAACGCACACTTGGAAAGTCTGAACGGGCAGTGTTAATTGTATCTGACAGTGCCAAGGACTCATTTGTCACGCAGATATATCCTCAATTAAGCTGTTCAGCAGTTGCCCACGAAAGGGAGTGCTGGGAAGCAGGTAGATGCAAACTAGCTCCTCGCCCAGAGACAAAAACAACTCATCGGACCAGCAAGCTACAGGCGCCAACTGCAAAGAGTCACAGGAGAATCAGCCCTTGGAGGGATATGTCAGGGTGAGGGGTAGTTGGGGGGCTAAAGCAGGACGTGGGGCGGATGGAGGTGAAAGAATAAAAAAGTGTAGGAGAAAGATTATAAAGTAACAGAAGGAAAAAACTGCATTTTCATAGCATCTTTCATGACCTTTGGACATCCAAAGTGGCAATGAGGTACTATTGGTGTGTAGTCAATCATTGGTGCAATGCAGGAAAGATCAATCGTTGCACAGCAAGATCCCACAAACAATAATTTGACAATGACCTGATAACTTTAGTGATGTTGGTTGCTGGGATGAATATTGGTCAGGACACCAGGGGGCACCGTCTCGCTCCAATTTGGAAATCTGCCACAAGATTTCACATCCAACCGAAAGAGCAGTTGGGGTCTTGGTTTAATTTTTTAAAAATGTATTCATCCAAAGGATGCGGGCGTGGCTGGCTTGGCCAACAATTGTTGTCCATCTCTCATTGGCCTCGAGAAGATGGTGGCGATCTGCCTTATTGAACCGCTGCTGTCCACAAGGTATAGGTACAACCACAGAGCTGTTAGGGAAGGAATTCGATCCAGCGACAGTGAAGGAACGGTGATCTATTTCCAAGTCAGGATGGTGTTCCCATGTATCTGCTGCCCTTGTCCTTCTAGATGGTAGCGGTCATGGGTTTGGAAGGTGCTGCTTAAGGAATCTTGGTGAGTTCCTGCAGTGCATCTTGTAGGTGGTATACACTGCTGTCACTGTGCGTCAGTGGCTCTGTCTACACTTCCCCCTGCCTCAGAAAAGCAGCCAGCATAATTAAGGACCCCACGCACCCTGGACATTCCCTCTTCCACCTTCTTCCATCAGTAAAAAGATACAAAAATCTGAGGACACGTTCCAACCGACTCAAGAACAGCTTTTTCCCTGCTGCCATCAGACTTTTGAATGTACCTACCTCGCACTAAGCTGATCTTTCGCTACACCCTAGCTATGACTGTAACTCTACATTCTGCACCCTCTCCTTTCCTTCTCCCCTATGTACTCTATGAACAGTATGCTTTGTCTGTATAGCGCACAAGAAACAATACTTTTCACTGTATACTAATACGTGTGACAATAAATCAAATCAAATCAGTGGTTGAGGGAGTGAATGTTTGTGGATTGGGTGCCAATCAAGCGGGGCTGCTTTGTCCTGGATGGTGTCAAGCTTCTCGAGTGCTGCTGCACCCATCCAGGCAAGTGGAGAGTATTCCATCACACTCCTGACTTGTGCCTCGTAGATGGTGGACAGGCCTTGGGGAGTCAGAAGTGGGGGCTACCAGGAGTTTGTAAAGCAAGATCACTTTCCATGTGAGCTAGCTAGTGGGGAGAGGTATTTATCCTCAGGATAGTTGCATATAGGTTGTATAAAAATGTTGGTAATAGGGCCTGGGTGGGATTGTGGTTGGCGCAGACTCGATGGGCCGAATAACCTCCTTCTGTACTGTAGGGATTCAATGATTATTTGAATAGAAACAATGTGCAGGGGTACAGGAAAAAAGCAGGGGAATGTCCCTATGTCATGATGCTAATTTGGAAAGCCACTGTCGACACAACAGGCTAACAGGTTTCCCAGCCTCTAACCTGCTCTTGCTGCCACAGTATTTAAGCGGCTAGTCCATTAATAGTTTGTGGTGAACCATAGTTGGTTACCACTATGAGTACTGAACCATAGATGGTCAGCACTATGGGTGTTTGTAGATATGTTACTGTTGTCACTGTTGGGGTTAGGGTTGGGCTGTTCTACCTGTTGATATTGTTCTGTGGTACACTCCAGTTGGCTCCGCCTACCTGGAGAAGTATAAAGGTCACTGCACTGCCTGGTGACCTTTTAGTCTGGGATTGTATTGTATATAGTGTGCTCCATTCTTGTTAGTAATAAAAGCCTTTATTTCCCGGGTACAATCTAGCCTCCCGAGTGATTTAATCGCGCATCACAGTTCATCTGGAAAATGGCACCTCTGACAGTGGAGCGATCCCTCGGCATCATACTGGAGTGTCTCTGCAGTGGGATAGTGGGATTTGCCCAATGTTTCGATAGGAGGGGAGACTTGGGTGTTTCGGATTTGTAATGATGGAGGGGGGGTGGTGGAAACAGACTGAATATTAACCTTTGAAAGGGAATTGGATAAACACTGTAGGTGGTAAAGAATTGGAGAAGTGGAGTGGGGCTAAATGGATTGCTCTTTGAAAGTGTCTCACTGTCCTGATGGGCTGAATGGACAGCTTTGATTTCTTCATGGGATGTGAGTGTCATTGGCTAGGCCAACATTTAGCCCCAATTGCCTTTGAGGAGGTGCTGGTGAGCTGCCTTCTTAAACTGCTGCAATCCAAGTGGTGTAGGTACACCCACAGTGCTGTTCGGGAGGGAGTTCCAGCAATTCAGAAGTTAAGTGCTGCCCATTGAGTGGCGATGGAGACGGGGTCATAAAAACCAAGCAAAAATGAATCCTGCGCCGTTAAGTACCCGACCCTCAGTGCTGCAGCCTGAAGGAGTAACGTCATTATAAAGAATAGAGAAACGCCTACCTCCATAGTGGAAAAGTTCAACTTTGAACCTCAAGGTCAAGCCCTCGGGACTGGCTTTGTCCATGTCACAGTTCTGTAACGTCAGCCCGAAATCCGCTTCATATTTCTTTGTCGTCCTCTCACGCATCGGTGGCCCGTTGTACAGTTCCAGTGTCCTTTTCACGCACTGGGGGAGGGTGATGTTCTCTATGGTGACGTTGGCATGGTAGCTCACGGGGACAGAAAAGTTCCAGCACATCAGCTCATCATTCGGAAACCCACTGGGCCAGTTTGCTGCCATGAAGTAGACGGGGGAATCCGGCTGCAGCATCACGTCCACCACGCTGAAGCCTAGGATTAGACACAAAATGGCAGCCACATCTCAGCACCAGGAACTCCAGTATCCTTAAGAACAGAAACGTGATCAATCGGTCCATCAGAACTGGCTTCCTCCCACCCCCCAAAAGATTAATCCTAACAATCCATCCCCATTTTCCTCAAACCCCTTCATAACCGTGATAATTTAAAATACATCAGCTCAGATTTTACCTCTTCCATCGACAGCACTCTTTAATTTTCTTCACATTTTCATTTAATTGCTTAATGCCGACATAGGTCTTTGCTAATCGCCTCCATATCTTCCTGAACAATATCCTTCCTGAACATTGATTGTGGAAACTCCTTCCCCACTGCCCCAGATCAAGTTGGAAGAATTGTAGCTACATTATCACAGAATTGTGATGGTGCAGGAGGCCATTCGGCCCATTGTGTCTGCACTGGCTCTCCAAATCAGCATCATAACTTAGTGCCATTTCTCCTGCTTTTTCCCTCTTTACCCCTGCACATTGTTTCTATTCATTAGAATCATAGAATCCCTAAAGTGCAGAAGGAGGCCATTCGGCCCATCGAGTCTGCACCGACCGCAATCCCACCCAGGCCCTATTTCCGTAACCTCACATATTTACCTGTTAATCCACTAAGACACTAAGGGGCAATTTAACATGGCCAATCAACCTAACCCGTACATCTTTGGAGTGTGGGAAGAAATCAGAGCACCCGGAGGAAACCCATGCAGACATGAGGAGAACGTGCAAACTCCACATACACAACAGTCACTCGAGGCCGGAATTGAACCCAGGTCCCTGGTGCTGTGAGGCAGTAGTGCTAACCACTGAGCCGCCGTGCCACCCAGCAATCACTTTAATGAAAACCTGCTGAACTTTATCCAGGACGTGTTTGTCCTTCCGAAGGTCATGATGTGGAGATGCCGGCGTTGGACTGGGGTGGGCACAGTAAGAAGTCTCACAACACCAGGTTAAAGTCCACAGGTTTATTTGGAATCACGAGCTTTCAGAGCGCTGCCCCTTCCTCAGGCAAGTGAAGGAGCCGAGCTCCGAAAGCTCGTGATTCCAAATAAACCTGTTGGACTTTAACCTGGTGTCATGAGGCTTCTTACTGTGCCCTTGAGGTCAAAAGACCAAAGCTACGCACACAACTCTAGCTGTGCCCTCAGCAGTGGACTGCATCATTGTAACTGTAACATTAAGGCCCAAATCCCATGTTATAAAAGCTACTGTACCATGTGCTTTCCTTTTGCTGTGCTTGCATGTTAACTTTCTGTGGTTCGTGTACAAGGCCTCCCTCTAAATACAAACATTTCCCAGTCTGTTATCATTCAAAAACTAAAATAATTGGGCGGGATTTTCCACCTCCCTGCAGTGGCTAAGATGGCTTGCCATTGGCTGGTGGTGGGATCTTCCAGTCCTGTCGCTCTCAAATGGGGTTTCCCCTTGTTCACACACTTCGGGGAAGCTCTGGCAGTGGGTCACCGTCGGAGAGACTGGAAGATCCCACTGGCGGGAATGGCCAGAAAATCCCACCCATTATTTTCCATTCTTCTAATCAAAGTGGATAACTTCTGACGAAGGGTCATCCAGCCTTGAAACGTTTGCTCTATTCTCTCACCACAGATACTGTCAGACCTGCTGAGATTTTCCAGCATTTTCTGTTTTTGTTTCAGATTCCAGCATCTGCAGTAATTTGCTTTGATCTTGGATAACTTCATGCTTTCCCATATTGTATTCTATGTATCATATTCTTTCCTATTTACCCGGCTGCATATAGCTCCCTACAGATTCCTGACACACCCAAACTTGCTTTCGCAGTTTAGAGGAGCTCTTGGAGGAAAGTCAACGTTGACTCCATTGAAAAGGAACATGTAGAACCTGCACCCATTTTACCTGCTAAGCTTGAAGTCAAAATGCTGAAGATGCTGGTGAGGCCACGCCTGGGGTACTGTGTACAGTACAGTTTTGGTCTCCTTACTTGAGAAATTATATACTGGCATTGGAGGGGGTGCAGAGGAGATTCACTAGGTTGATTCCAGAGTTGAGAGGGTTGCCTCAAGAGGAGAGAGTGAGTAGACTGGGGCTATACTCATTGGAATTCAGAAGAATGAGGGGGGGATCTTATAGAAAAATACAAGATTATAAAGGGAATAGATAAGATAGAAACAGGGAGGTTGTTTCCACTGGCAGGTGAAACTAGAATTAGGGGGCATGGCCTCAAAATAAGGGGCAACAGATTTAGAACTGAGTTGAGGAGAAACTTCTTCACCCAAAGGGTTGTGAATCTGTGGAATTCCCTGCCCAGTGAAGCAGTTGAGGCTACCTCATTGAATGTTTTTAAGGCAAGGATAGATAAATTTTTGAACAGTAAAGGAATTAAGGGTTATGATGAGCGGGCGGGTAAGTGGAGCCAAGTCCACGAAAAGATCAGCCATGATCTTATTGAATGGTGGAGCAGGCTCGAGGGGCCAGATGGCCTACTCCTGCTCCTAGTTCTTATGTTCTTAAAATAATCACCCAATTCTCTCAAACATATCATAAACACCCTCTGGCGTGAACCAAGAGACAGAAAACTAACTACCAAGGACATTAAAGATGTTTTCTTTTGTTATTAACTGAGCTATTCTTGGAGATTAAATAAACAAAGCACATACTTCCAATAGGAGGCACAAAGGTCATCGCAAATCCTGGATCCTCAATCCTCTCATTCCAGGGGACACGAAGCTCTATCCGAGTTCTGCCTTGGACCTTCAGGTTAGAGATGGTGCCGTTCTTACAAAAGTTGCCAACGAGGACAGCACTGGTAGCCTCAAGACGTAAGTGGCCGATGATGGTGTATGTAAAAGAATCTGGACAGGCGTCCGAGTCTATCTGCCCCACGTGACTGTCAACAAAATTCATGCTCACACCAACTTCGTAGGGCACGTTGATGTTCCAGATATACGTCCGGTTGAGTTTCGGTAACTCGGGCAGACGTAGAGCAACCTCAGGGTCACTTTCTTCACCTGTGGGAGAAACAAAAGAGCTTGGGGTGAAATCTTTACCTTTCAATTTACTGAATTGTGGCCTCTCTTATGTGGGAGATGAGATAGTGGCTTCTGACCAGCTTCGAGTGGCGCCTTCAGCTGGAACTTTCAGGCACACGAACATTGGCTAAGAACAGCAGGGGGGACGCTACTGGCCAGCGACAGCAGGAGGGATGCTATTGGCTAGAAACAGCAGGAGGGACGCTATTGGCCAGAAACAGCAGGAGGGACGCTATTGGCCATGGACAGCAGGAGCTACCCTAATGGCCAAGGACAGCAGGAGCGATGCTATTGGCCAAGGACAGCAGGAGGGATGCTATTGGCCAAGCATAGCAGGAGGGATGCTATTGGCCAAGGAAAGCAGGAAGGATGCTCCGACACTCGCATCAACAGTCACCAAGCTACCAGCACGAAGAACAGCCAGGCCATTGAATCGGAAACCTTTTTGGTTGAGAGACCCCTTTTCAAACGGATTAGCAAACACGCACCCCCTCCATACTGGCTGAGGTTATTCATAAAGGCCTCACCTTCTCAACCTTGCCCCTCGCCTGTGGGGTGGTGATCCACAGGTTAAGTCACCACCAGTCAGCTCTCCCCCTCAAAGGGGAGAGCAACCTATGGTCATCTGGGACTATGGAGA
Organism: Mustelus asterias; assembly: GCF_964213995.1. Lineage (NCBI taxonomy): Eukaryota > Metazoa > Chordata > Chondrichthyes > Carcharhiniformes > Triakidae > Mustelus > Mustelus asterias. The sequence goes on from NC_135802.1 coordinate 158,534,703, forward strand.
CTTTACCCCCACCATCTAAACTGCAATACAATACGACACTCAGCATATCAGTAAATCCTGGACAAATGTGCCTTCAGGGGCCCGTCAGTTCAATGTGGCATTAAATATTTTAAAATCTCCCCTTCCTTGAACTCAGCTGGTCTCCACCATTCACTTTGATGATCTTTATCCTGTTCTTAGTATTTCTCCAGTCCCGACCCATCCTTCCATCCCCTACCCATCTGCCCCTGTCCACAATACCCCCTGTCCCTCCCCATCGTCCCCCCATGTCCATCGCCCAACCACCAGACAGAAATCCTCCACAATAGTCCATACAGCGGATGATAAAGGATCTGTTTCTCACCAACTTCATTTTGGACTTCCACAAGAAAGTAACGTTCTGGCTCATCGCATTTGAAGTCAATGTCGAAGGAATCTTCTGGATTGAGGGTGTAGTTCCTGTAACAGTCTCCTTCAGCGTTACACATTTCACATTCGGAAGCCTCCAGGCTCTCGGCGGCTTGCTTAATGCTTATAATGATATTTGGGTTTGCAGAGACTGAAATCATTTCAGAGCCTGTTCAGGAAGCAAATCAAACACAAAAACATTTGTAAAAATAATAGAACCCCTACAGTACAGAGGTCATTTGGCCCATCGAGTCTACACCGACTCGGTCAGAGCATCCTAACTAGGCCCTATCCCTGTAACTTCACATATTTACCCAGCCAATCCACCTAATCTACACATCATTGGACTGTGGGAGGAAACCGGAGCACCCGGAGGAAATCCACGCAGACACGGGGAGGACGTGCAGACTCCGCACAGTCACCCAAGGCCAGAATCAAACCCAGGTCCCTGGGAGGCAGCAGTGCTGACCACTATGTCACCGTGTCGCCATTCAACCCAATATTTTTTATAAAACGTTATGAGATACTTCATATATGTTTTTGCTAAATTTCCAGTTTTAAATGGGAAGATTTCCTCTGCACATGAAGCAAAATAAATACAGGAAACCGTTAAAAATCAAATTTGTTAACAATTTCACGAAGTGATCCATTTAAGAGTCAACTACATTGCTGTGGCTCTGGAGTCACATGTAGGCCAGACCTGGTAAGGACGGCAGATTTCCTTCCCCAAAGGACATTAGTGAATCAGATGGGTTTTTATTACAATCAGAAATGGTTTCATGGCGTAATGACTTCAATCAGGCCATTGAGGTTGGCCTATTGGAATATAAACTCCCTGATTAAAGAGTCAATTGATGGGCCAATCAGGGAGTCTTTTCCTTGTATTTAACCAGGAGTGTCACTTCCTCTGGCACTCCCGGAGGTAGACTGCTGACTGAGAACACTCTGTGTACCGCTGTTGGAATTGTAAATAAAGGGATTTTGGTGAAGGGACTTCTGCCTCCGAAGACTTATTACATTGGTCATCATTATTAGAGTTTTTATTCCAGATGTGACAATTTGATGAATTATTAAGGTGCTCTCAAAACAGAGTTTGTGATAAAGCAGTCAATAGGATGTAGAGGATGCAGTAACTGAGTTGAGATCTGGTTAAGGCACATCTGAAAGAGATAGAGGAACAGATATGTAGGCAGATTTTGGCAAGGTGTAAAAGTAACAGGGTTGTTGCAGTGGGAGATTTTAACTTCTCCTATATTGATTGGGACTCACTTAGTGCTAGGGGCGTGGATGGGGCAGAGTTTGTAAGGAGCATCCAGGAGGGCTTCTTGAAACAGTATGTAGATAGTCCAACTAAGGAAGGGGCCATACTGGACCTGGTATTGGGGAATGAACCCTGCCAGGTGTTTCAGTAGGGGAGCAGTTCGGGAACAGTGACCACAATTCAGTAAGCTTTAAGGTACTGATGGATAAAGATAAGTGTAGTCCTCAAGTTAAGGTGCTAAATTGGGGGAAGGCTAATTACATCTATGTGCGGATCCACAGGAGATGGGTGAGATCCTAAATGAATATTTTTCTTCAGTATTTACTGTTGAGAAAAGCATGGATGTTAGGGAACTTGAGGAAATAAATAGTGATGTCTTGAGGAGTGTACATATTACAGAGAAGGAGGTGCTGGAAGTCTTAAAGCGCATCAAGGTAGATAAATCCACGGGACCTGATGAAGTGTATCCCAGGACGTTGTGGGAGGCTAGGGAGGAAATTGCGGGTCCCCTAGCCGAGATATTTGAATCATCGATAGTCACGGGTGAGGTGCCTGAAGATTGGAGAGTGGCAAATGTTGTGCCTTTGTTTAAAAAGGGCTGCAGAAAAAAGCCTGGGAACTACAGGCCAGTGAGCCTCACATCTGTGGTGGGTAAATTGTTGGAAGGTGTTTTGAGAGGCAGGATCTACAGGCATTTAGAGATGCAAGGACTGATTAGGGACAGTCAGCATGGCTTTGAGTGGAAAATCATGTCTCACAAATTTGATTGAGTTTTTTGAAGGAAGAGCCAAGGGATTCAGGAAAATCCCATCGGTTTACAATTCACCGTAACAATTTGGAATCAAAAATGCAGTTTCTAAATTTGTGATGACACCAAAATGGTGGGAGTGGTCAATACTGAGGAGGACTGCAACAAATTATGGCAGGACATTAATAAACTTGCTGAATGGCAAAGAATTAACAAATTAAGTTCAATCTCATTGAATGGCGAAGCGGACTCGAGCTGAATGGCCTACTTTTGCCCCTATGTCTTGTGGTCTATCACAGATAAGACTAGGGAGGCTGCTAAATACTTGGGAGGTGCAGTCTAGGTGGGGTAGAGAAACATCCCAGTCAGGCGAAGAGGAGTTTCTTCTCTCAAGAGAGTCGTTAGTCTTTGGAATTCTCTTCCACAGGGAGCAGTGGAATATATTCAAAGTTGAGCTAGACAGATGAGCTAGACAGATTTTTGATCTATAAGGAAGGTCAAGGGTTACCGGGAGCTGGAAGGAAAGTGGAGATGAGGCCACCATTGGATCAGCCATGATCTCATTGAGTGGCAGAGGAGACAGACGAGGCCTACTCCCGCTCGCGAGGCCTACTCCTGCTCGCAAGGCCTACTCCCGCTCGCGAGGCCTACTCCCGCTCGCGAGGCCTACTCCCGCTTCTGTTCCTTATATTCCCATAGCATAAAACCTGATCTGGATCACTCGCATCCTGGAAAGGGAATCTGCAGCCCATACCCAGTCTGGCCCACATGCAACTCCAGACCCACAGTAATATGAAGGACTCTTATCTGCCCCTCTGAAATGGCCGAACGCACCAGGCAAGTCAGGGCAATGAGGGATAAGCAATAAATGGCGGCCATGCCAGTGATGCCCACATCCCATGAATGAATTGTTCAAATAATAACAGGATAAGATAGAAATCCAGCAGAGAATTCACTCATTACACAGGAGAATGGCAAGAACGTGGAACTCACTGCCGCAGGGAGTGATTGAAGCAAATAGTATAGATGCAGTTAAGGGGAAGTTAGACAAGGCTGTGTGGGAGGAGGGAAGCACAGAATTGTTATAGGATAGAGTGTTATGATGGTAGATTTAGAGGAAGCTGGAGTGGAGCATAAATGCCAGTATGGAATGGCGGGGCCGAATGGCCTCTACATCCAATGTAAAACACGATGGCAATCTATTGTGAGGAATGCAAAACTGCGAGCCTGTCCCTCGGAACTCAGAAATGTTCCTTTAATCTTATGGATTAAGCAACGGCATTTTGCAATCTGTGCAGGTGTTAGTTAACTGTGTTGTCCGGTGAGATTTATTCACCAGTGGTCAAGACCATCAGTGTTACGTTTCAATCCTTCCTGTGAAACATTCGGCCCTCATTGCAGTTCCACAGGGGGTCACTAAGTGTTACACAGGAAAGAAACCATGTTCAACATAGATCCACTCTTCAGCCAATGAATGGCACTTGGGAAGAAACCATGTTCAACATAGATCCACTCTTCAACCAATGAATGGCACTTGGGAAGTGGCGTCTGGCACAGCTGATCCATCATTCAATGACCATTGGCTGACAGCATTGGGGTTTCACAACTAATAGTAGCTTTCCAAAGGGATTTGGAGAAACATTAGACAGAGAAAAGATAGCAGGTTACAGAGGGGCAGTTAAGAGGGGTGGGGTGGGGGAATGAGATTCAGTGAACTGCTCTCCGGAGATGACACAGTCATGATTAGCCATGTTAACCTTGGTGAGTTGCTGCATCCTATCGGACTGACGAGAGTGCATTGGTGATGGGGAGAGTGCATAGCGGAGTCAGTGGGCAGGACACCAATCAAATAAACTGCTCGGATGATAGCGAACTTGCTGAGCATTGTTAAGGCTGAAGCCATCCCGATGAGAGGCAACATATTCCATCCCAATCCTGAGTTGAACCTTGTCGATGGGTGAAGAGCTTGTGATTGGGTCAGGAGGTGATCCAGCCAGAGTGTTAACCTGGAGACAACAGATCGTCCATCCAATCACTCTCATTGTTTATCCCTCAAGATTGTCTGCAATCCACTGACAGAAACATTGTCTCCACCCAGGCTGTTATATCGATCCCAGGCCAGGAGGTGAAGTGTGAAACTAGGACACTAACACTTCTCTTGATAATAGGTTTTTTCACAGAATGTGGCATTATGTACGTCATAGAATCATCGAACCCCCACAGTACAGAATGAAGCCATTCGGCCCACTGAGTTTGCACAAACAACAATCCCACCCAATCCCCTATTTCCGTAACCCCATGTATTTACCCTGCTAACCCCGCCTTGACACTAAGAGGCAATTTAACATGACCAATCCACCTAACCCGCACATCTCTGGAATGTGTGAGGAAGCCGGAGCACGCAGAGGAAACCCCTGCAGACATGGGGAGAACGTGCAAAGTCCATATAGACAGGGACCCGAGGGTGGAATTGAACCCGGGTTCCTGGCACTGAGGCAGCAGTGTTAACCACTGCGCCACCCCACGTCAAAGGACAAAGAATATTACAGCACGGGAACAGGTCCTTCAGCCCTCCAAGCCTGCACCGACCATGCTGCCCGACTAAACTAAAACCCCCTACCTTCCGGGGACCATATCCCTCTATTCCCATCCTACTCATGTATTTGTCCAGACGCCCCTTAAAAGTCACTATCGTGACTGCCTCCCCCAGCAGCGAGTTCCAGGCACCCCACCACCCTCTGTGTAAAAAACTTGCCTCGTACGTCTTCTTTAAACCTTGCCCCTCGCACATTAAACCTATGCCCCCTCATAATTGATCCTTCCACCCTGGGGAAAACAATGTCTATCTCCTACCTGCTAACTCAGTATCCCAGCTGTCTCTAGCTGATAAAGTAATCAAATAACCAATTTTTTAAAAACGCAGCAACTGATAGCCCCCAAACTGTAACTAAGAAAAAGTAGCCTTTGCTAAATTAAAGCAGAATGTCATTTAGTTGGAGGAGGAAGTACTCCCCCTCCCCCCCCCTCCTCACCCACTGCGGCACCCAAAGGCCACTGACAACCTCAAGCGTGCCAGGGGACACCACGTGCTCCTGCTCCAGGGTCACCCAGCCATAAACATGGCCGCCGGACACAGAAGAGGGGCAGACAGTTGGGCTGGATGACACCCCTTGACCGTCAGCTGCTTTCCCGGTCTCTCTTTATACTCTCGGGTACAACATTAAACAAACTCATTCAACTGGAATGCTAACCCGTTCTGAGGGGCACTGCAACAAAGGACAACATTTTTAAAGGAAACGTAACTAATTAAATTAAAATGTCAATCCCAGGGCTGATGATGCAAGCCTCTCTTTAGAAGAAGAATTTTTTTAAAATGTTTTTAACGTTTATTTATTAGTGTCACAAGTAGGCTTACATTAACACTGCAATGAAGTTAATGTGAAAATCCCCTTGTCGTCACACGCCGGCGCCTGTTCGGGTACACTGAGGGAGAATTTAGCATGGCCAATTCACCTAACCCGCACATCTTTTGGACTGTGGGAGGAAACCAGAGCACCCGGAGGAAACCCATGCAGACATGGGGAGAATGTGCAGACTCCTCACTGACAGTGACCCAAGCCGGGAATTGAACACAGATCTCCGGTGCTGTGAGGCAGCAGTGCTATGGCACCCAGTAGAACAAAATAATCCGGGGGGGGGGGGGGCACTGTAACCAAAAATAACCTTATAAAGTCCAATCAAAATGGTGTCTCTGGAAGTGATGATGCACCCCAGCCCCCTGTGGCCCACCAGCCACGAAAGGCCCCAAGTGTACCAGTGGACACCATGTGTTCCCTCTCCAAGGCCACCTGACCACAGGAAAGGGGTAGACAGTTGGGTGAGACGATCCCCTCTACCGCCCCCTACCTGCACACAGCTCCTCTTCATACTCTTGAGCACAATACTAAACTTGTGGATGAATTAACAAATTAAATTAAAAAGTGATTTCCCTGTAAAGGAGCACTGTATGAAAAGACAACATTTATTAAAAGGAAACTTAACTAATTAAGTTAGAATGTTCTTTCCTGGCTAACGATGCAAGTCTCTCTTTCCAAGTGCTCCAAGCACTGAATTAAATAATCTCCTTCAACCGTGTATCCCAACACCACAATTAACACAAGTAATCTGATTAGTTCTTGTAGCCACCACTTATGTCTTCCAGCTGTTCTGATTGGTTTATATCATCAACCGCCAGACCCCGGAGTTGGGAAATGACTATTCTTATGAGACGATAACAAAGCTGATGCATGAATTAAAAGATGTCCTGTTTATTGTTCTTCTCAAACTCTCACGAAACGTTTTGAGGTAAAAAGCAATCTGTGATTTCAGCAGTACATTAATAAGGAAATTATCGAGTAATTTTATTCTGAGTGGGGGGGGGAAGCAGAGGAAGAATGTATTCCCTAATAGATCAGTTTCAGTAAGTTGTCTCCCAATCGTACACATGTGTGGGATCCTCTGTATGGTTCACCCCAGTTAAAAGGCTTCATTTAATTGTATTTCTGTTTAATGTAACTAATTGTGCTCTGCTTTGAAGCTAACTTAAGCTAAATAGGCCACATCAGCTTGGAATTCTGGGTTTAGTTTAGAAACCTGGCTACATTTGAAAACAGTAAGAAGTCTTACAACACCAGGTTAAAGTTGGACTTTAACCTGGCGTTGTTAGACTTCTTACTGTGTTTACCCCAGTCCAACGCCGGCATCTCCACATCATGACTACTTTTGAAAATGCAATGTTACGCAGGAGTGATTCTTGTCATAAACAAGCTTCATGTCACAGATGTGAATTGTTTTTTGAAAGTTACAGACATTGTTTGTACCTGGTAATTTCATAAGATAAGTTGTAATGCTCTGTTATAGCTATACGTTTTCAGTTCAGTTGCTGTTTGAATGCAGTTGCAAACTTTTGAGTCAAGATCTCACTTTCTCTCACCAGTAAATTAATCTCTTTCCCTTTCTGTTAAACGCTAAGTTCTAAAGGATGCTTAATAAAGACGTTTCTACTTCGAACCAGTCGTGCTCAAGCTTATTCTGAAGAAGAAAATAGACCCTACAACATGGCATTATTAAATATGTTCTTTGTGCAAGCAATTACTGGGTGATTGTAACAATGCAAACAGCCCATTGTAAACCAGAGACTGGTAACAGGAACTCTAAATTTGGATCTGTGATTGAATGCTGGCAGCTAACTCCACTGAATGAATTGGACTTTGGATTAAGGATCTGTTTACATTAACAATATGCAAATGGTGAGTGTGTGTACAACAGACTGGCTTCAATTTCCTTCTCTAACGGCTGGAAAAGAGGGATGAGACCTGTGCTGCTGGAAGAGAACACAACAATGACGTTGCATTGATCTTCGCCTTTGTTTGATTTTAATACAGATTGCTTTGGCCATTTATAACTGGCAAATGGGAGGTCAGACTTCCAAAAGCTGTCTTATTTCAGATCACGCTGCCTCTCTCCAATAAACATTCCAGCTAGTCCCACTTCCCTGCCCCAGTGCTCTGCAATTCCTTTCACGTTCATGTAGTTGTCCAGTTTCCTTTTGAATGTCAAGACGTACAATAGGAAATAAAGCTGGGCAGGTGGAACGGTGACAGTGGACAGCACTTTGGCAATAGTGATCATAATTCAGATAGTCTTTTAACGTAATGATGGACAGGAACAGAGATAGAACAGGAGTTAATGTCCTAAATTGGGGCAAGCCCAGTTTTACTAAACCGAGGAGTAATTTAGCAAAGGTAAACTGGAAACAGCCACTTGATGATTAATCAGTGTCGGCGCAGTGGGAGGCATTCAAAAGGGAGATTCAAGGCATTCAGAGTAAATGGGAAGGCGATGGCCAAGTGTTATTATCGCTAGACTATTAATCCAGAAACTCAGCTAATGTTCTGGGGACCTGGGATTGAATCCCGCCACGGCAGATAATGAGAATTTGAATTCCATTTTTTAAAAATCTGGAAATTAACAATCTACTGATGACCATGTAACCATTGTCGATTGTCAGATAAACCCATCTGGTTCACTAATGTCCTTTAGGGAAGGAAATCTGCCATCCTTACCTGGTCTGGCCTACATGTGACTCCAGAGCCACAGCAATGTGGTTGACTCTCAACTGTCTTCGGACAACTAGGAATCGGCAATAAATGCTGGTCAGCCAGCGATGCCCATGTCCCACAAATGAATAAAAAATATATACTTTCCCTCAAAGGTGGGTCGGCCACATCTAGAGCCCCCTTCTAGAACAGTTTTCTGTTTTTGTTACTAACATTGTACCTTTCTCTAAAAAGGGAGCAAGGGTTAGGTCAAATAATTACAGGCTGGTCAGCCTGACCTTAGTAGTGGACAGATTATTGGAATCCATTCTGAGGGACAAGATGAATTGTCATTTAGAAAAGGCACAGATTAGTCAAGGACAGTCAACATGGATTGATTAAGGGAAGGTCAAGTCTGACTAAATTGAGCCTGAGCAAGTAACAAGGAGGATTGATAAGGGTAGCATAGTCGATGTGGTCCACATGGATTTTAGCAAGGCTTTTGACAAGGTCCCACATGGCAGACTGGTTAAAAAAATAAAAGCCCACAGGATCCTGGAGAATGTAGCAAGCTGGATCCAAAATTGACCCAGCGGCAGGAAACAAAGGATATTTGTTGATGGATGTTTTTTGTGACTGGAAGGCTGTTTCCAGTGGGATTTGACAGGTCTCTAGTCGATTCCTGTGTTTTTTTTGTGGTATTTATTAATGATTTGGACATAACTGAAAGGAGAATGATCAAGAAGTTTGCAGACTACACTAAAATTGGCCACATGGTTGATAGTGAGGGGATAGCTGTAGACCGCAGGAAGATATCAGTGGACTGATCAGGTGGGCAGAGAAATGGCAAATGAAATTCAACCCAGAGAAGTGCGTGGCGATGCATTTGGGGAGTTCAAACATGGCAAAAGGTTACACAATAAATGGGTGGATGCAGAGAGGTGTAGAGGAAGTGAGGGAGCTTAGAGTGAATGTCCACAGATCCCGGAATGGTACAGGACAATTTGATAAGGTGGTTATCAAAAACATCGATTGTATTTCAAACAAGATACTCATAAACAAAAGCCTTAATGGGTTCATACTGGCGTCAAAGTTCAGAGAGAAGAGCTCGGAATTAGACAGGGCTCTTTCCATTTTTTTGACACATTAGGCAACACATTTAAAAAGCAGCAATTGTTGTAAAAGTAAACACGGCCTAGACATTGGTCTGATTTCCCCAGCCAATTACAGCCTATGTTAGCTGTTGATTTGTACTAAATTGATTGTCACCAAGTAAACAGATCCTATAATAAGAAACTCCTCTGTTAGGGAATCAAGCACATCGTACATTCAGAGTTACTTCACTTATGTCCCAGTTATCCTACTGCACTACCGCCATATAACGATGGTTATAAGAGCAGCACGGCGGCACAGTGGTTCGCACTGCTGCCTCACAGTGCCAGGGACCCGGGTTTGATTCCCGGCTTGGGTCACTGACTGTGTGGAGTTTGCACGTTCTCCCCGTGTCTGCATGGGTTTCCTCCGGTTTCCTGCCACAGTCCAAAGATGTGTGGGGTAGGTTGATTGGCCATGCTAAATTGACCCTTAGTGTCTGGGGGATTAGGAGGGTAAATATATGGGGTTACGGGGATGGGAGCTGGGTGGGATTATTGTCGGTGCAGGCTCGATGGACCGAATGGCACTGTAGATTCTATGGTTCAATAAACGGTGAAGAAATTACAACCCTGCCACTGATAGCAACTTGGGAACCAGAATGAGGCGGACACACCATTGGCAGCAACGATAAATGGTTCACTAGTGTTGTTGGGAGTTGCAAATTGTAATATTTTCAGCAGCATTGCTGACTTATACTGGGAAGGTCCAAAATAATCACTGCGGTGGAAGGTCCAACCATCATGTTAATTGATTTCAGTGAGGTAAGCAACTTCTCCCACAAGCCACCTTCTCAACATGACCTGTAATTACATGTTGCTGCTGCTCCTGCCGGGGTGACTGGCTCTCACGGTGTGTCACACTCGTGTGCTTTGCCCCATCCTTTACACACCCACTGTAGCCTGTCTGCAACCGCTCTGTGATGCCCGTCACCCAACTACACCTGGGTCGATCTCTCTTTCTGCTGGCCCCCACTTTGCCCTCCAGAAGAATTCTCCGCAGCTTCTCAGCTCTGATCAAATGGCCAGAATGCTGACATTTTCTTTTCTGAATATTACTTTTTAAAAGAGTCCCTTCTGCTCTTTCATTTACAAGCAGCTCTTCATTACGGATGGGTATATGGAATGTTCAGCACACGCACGTCTTAACATCCACATTTCCGAGGCCTCTATCTTCTTCCACAGATCTTTATTTATGCTCCAGGTTTCTGAGACATTCAGGAAAGTGGATAGAATGTAGAATCTTACGAGATTGTTCCTTGTTAGAAGATGGCATTTTCTCATTGTTTACCCATCCTTCACAAAAACTACTTCTGGCTATCTCTATCCTTCTGACTGCTGCATCACATCGACCATCATAAAAGTTTTAAAGTTTATTTATTAGTGTCACAAGAAGGCTTACATTCACACTACAATGATGTTACTGTGAAAATACTCTATTCGCCACACTCCGGCGCCTGTTCGGGTACACTGAGGGAGAATTTAGCATGGCCAATGCACCCTAACCAGCATGTCTTTTGAACTGTGGGAGGAAACTGGAGCACCCGGAGGAAACTCACGCAGACACGGGGAGAACGTGCAGACTCCACACAGACAGTGAACCGAGCCAGAAATTGAACCCGGGTCCCTGGGGTTGTGAGGCAGCAGTGCTAACCACTGTGCCACCGTGCCGCCCATCTTCATGTGTCCTAAATAGGCAAACTGATCTCTTGTTCCAGTGTAACACCATCCACTTCAATCCTCACTCTGCTTAGTGTTCTAGACTTCCTCAGCCAGATGAAACAACATTCCTGCATTGAGTCGGTCCAGGCCTGTCAGAATTCTATAGCTTAAATAAGATCCACTCATTCTTCTAAATTCCAGTGAATACAAGCCTAGTCAACCCAACCTCTCCTCATCCGCCAATCCTACCATCCCAGGAATCAGCTTGGTGAACCTTCGTTGCACTTTCTCTGTGACAAACATATCCTTTCTTAGAAAAGGAGACCAAAACTGCACACAATACACCAGGTGTGGTCTCACCAAGGCCCTGTATAGCTGCAGTAAGATGTCCTTGTTCTTGTACTCAAGTCCTCTCACAATGAAGGCCAACATACCATTTGTCTTCCTAACTGCTTGCTGTGCCTGCATGCTTACTTTCAGTGACTGATATATAAGAATACCCAGGTTCCTTTGTACAACAACATTTCCCAATCTATCACCACTTAAATTTTGCCATTTTGTTTCTCCATTCAAAGTGACATTTATCTACATTATACTGCACCTGCCTCTACTTGCCCACTCACTCAACTTGTCTAAATCACCTTGAAGCCTCTCAGCACCGTCCTCACCACCCACTTTGCCCCAAGTTCGTGTCATCAGCAAACTTGGAAATATTGTCTTTGGTTCCTTCACCCAATCATAGAATCCCTACAGTGCAGAAGGAGGCCATTCAGCCCGTCAGGTCGGCACTGACCACGATCCCACCCAGGCCCTATCCCCGAAACCCCACATATTTACCCTGCTAATCCCTCTAACATACACATCCCGGGATACTAAGGGGTAATTTAGCATGGCCAATCAACCTAATCCGCACATCTTTGGACTGTGGGAGGACCTGGAGGAAACCCATGCAGACACAAGGAGAATGTGCAAACTCCACACAGACAGTGACCCAAGCGGGAATCGAACCCAGGTCCCAAGAGCTGTGAGGCAGCAGTGCTAACCACTGTGTCACCGTGCCGTCCTATATGTCATTGATATATATTATGAATAGCTGGGGCCCAAGCACTGAGCCCTGCAGGACCCTACTAGTCACTGCCTGTCACTTCAAAAAGGCCTATCCATTCCTATTCTATTTCCTGCCTGCTTTCAATCCATGCCAATATATTACCCCAATTCCATGTGCTTTAATTTTCCGAAGTGGGACTTTTATCAAAAGCTTTCTGAAAATCCAAATACACCATATCCGCTGGTTCACCCTCATCTGTTCTACTAGTTACGTCCTCAAAAAAACTCCAGTAGGTTTGTCAAACATGATTTCCCTTCATAAATCCATGTTGACTTTGTCAAATCCTGTTGATATTTTCCAAGTGCCCTATTATCACGTCCTTTATAATAGTCTCTAGCTTTCCCCCTACTACTGATGCTAGGCTAACCAGTCTCTAATTCCCTGACTCTCATTTTTAAAATAACAAATCACTAAAGGAGCAACAATAAGACTAAAAGGACACTTGAAAAGATAAACCAAGGCAGGGATCTTGCCGGGAAAGGTTAGTGGTGAGGATGACGTAGTGGGCAGGGTTTTCCAGCTGCGCTCGCCCCAAGACGGGAAAATCCTGCCCGAGGTCAATGGATTTTTGCATGATCCGTGTCCCGCCCGTTACAATTCCCGTGGTGGGCAGGACGGTAAAATTCTGCCCAAAGACTCCACAGAGGGATATAGGCAGGCTAAGTGAGTGGGCAAAAACTTGACAGATGGAATAGAAAAAATGTGAAGTTAAGCACTTTGGTAGGAAGAATAAAGAAGCTGAATATCATTGAAATAGAGAAAGACTGCAGAAAGCTGCAGCGCAGAGGGATCTGGGAGTCCTAGCGCATAAATCACAAAAAACTAGCATGCAAGATCAGCAAATAATGGGGAAGGCAAAGGAATATTGACCTTTATTTCAATGGGAATGGAGTATAATAATAGGGGAGTCTTGCTAAAACTGCACAAGGCACTAGTTAGGCCACACCTGGAATACTGTGAGCAGTTTTGGTCACCTTATCTAAGGAAAGATATACTGGCATTGGAGGCAGTCCAGAGAAGGTTCACTTGGTTGATCCCCAGAATGGAAGGACTTTCTTACCAAGAGAGGTTGAGTAGATTGGGCCTGTATTTACTGGAGTTTAGAAGAATGAGAGACGACCTTATTGAGATATATTGGATTTTCAAGAGGTTTTACAGGGTAGATGCTGAGAGGATGTATCCTCTTATGGGAGAGTCTAGGGTCAGAGGACATAATCTCAAATGGTTGCCCATTTAAGATGGAGAGAAGGAGGAATTTCTTTTCCCCAGAGGGTAACGAATCTGTGGAATTCGTTACCGCAGAGGGCTGTAGAGGCTGGATCGTTAAGTATGTTCAAGGCTGAGCAGACAGATTTTTAATCAGTAAGGGAATCAAGGGTTATGGGGATAAGATAGGAAAGTGGAGTTGAGGGTTATCACATCAGATCAGATCACTGATCACATTGAACAGTGGAGCAGAGTCGATGGGCCGAATGGCCTACTTCCATTCCTATGTCTTATGGTCTTAGGGACCATTTTTCACAGGGGTAGAACTGAAAAGCCAAGAGGTTCTTTGAAACTTGCATAGAACCTTAATTAAACCACACTTATCAAATCCATAATATAAAAAGACTAAAGTGTAAATAAGGATGACACCAAAACTGAAAGGTCATACCCATCGGGTGGGATTTTATGGCCTTGCTGGTCTCAAAACCATAAAATCCCGCCTGCGGTCAATTTCCGTACACCGCCCCTCGCCAGCTCCAATTCGTGTGGTTGAAATTTCGGGCTTCGAGTAAGATTGAACAGGCTGGGTTCCTTTTCCCTGGACACAGGGCTGGGGGATTGGCAGATAGTGGTCTCGAAGCATATGCAAGACTTTGACAGGGTGTAAGATTTCCGTGGAGAGGAGTGTTCAGAGTTCAAATTAGTTTTTTGGACGTGGAGGTCTTTCGACTGGTGAGCAAGAACAAAACTAGGGGCCGCCAGCAGAAGATAGTCACTAATGAAAGGATGGCACAGTGGCTAGCACTGCTGCCTCACAGTGCCAGGGACCCGGGTTCGATTCCCAGCTTGGGTCACTGTCTGTGTGCAGTTTGCACATTCTCCCCATGTCTGCGTGGGTTTCCTCCGGGTGCTCCGGTTTTCTCCCACAAACTGAAAGATATACGGGTTAGGTAGATTGGCCATGGATGGGTTCCTTAGTGTTGGGTGACTAGCCAAGGTAAATGCATGGGTAATGGTGATCGGGCCTGTTTGGGATTGTGGTCGGTGCAGACTCAATGGGCCGAATGGCCTCCTTCTGCATTGTAGGATTCTATGAAGTCCAATGGGGAACTCTGGGAGAAACCTCTTTACCTCTCACTTACCTGACGAAGGGGCAGCGCTCCGAAAGCTAGTGGCTTTTGCTACCAAATAAACCTGTTGGACTTTAACCTGGTGTTGAGAGACTTCTTACTGTGTGAAACATCTTTATCCAGAGAACAGCGAGGACATAGAAGCTGCTACCAAAAGGAGCAATGGAGGTAAATGATCCAGATGTGTTTAAGAAGAAGCTGGAAGCGCATGAGGGAGAAAGGATTTGGAAGATATTTAATAGGCAGGAATGGGCTGGTGTGGAATTTTAAACCATGCACCTGGTAGTGACCAGGTGGGTTAAAGAAAGACTTGCTATAATATAGTGTTTTTCACAAGATGACATCTCGCGGTGTTTTACAGCCAATAATGTACTTTCTGAAACAAAAACAGAAAATGTTGGAAAATCTCAACAGGTCTGACAGCATCTGTGGAGAGAGAATAGAGCCAATGTTTCAAGTCTGGATGACCCTTTGGCTCTCTCCTCTCTCCACAGAGCTGCTGAGTTTTTCCAGCATTTTCTGTTTTTGTTTCAGATTCCCGTATCCACAGTATTTTGTCTTTCTATTTTGTCTTAGTGTACTTTCTAAAGCGTAGTCATGGTTGTAATGTCAGTCATAGAATCCTACAGTGCAGAAGGAGGCTATTCAGCCCATCGAGTTTGCACTGACCACAATCCCACCCAGGCTCTATCCCCATAACCCTACTTATTTAGCCTACTAACCCCCTAACACTAAGGGGCAATTTAGCATGGCCAATCAATCTAACTCGCACATCTTTGGACTGTGGGAGGAAACTGGAGCACCCAGAGGAAACCCACACAGACACAGGGAGAACATGCAGGCTCCACACAGACAGTGACCCGAGGCCAGAATTGAACCCGGGTCCCTGACGCTGTGAGGCAGCAGTGCTAACCACTGTGTCACCGTGCTGCCCCAATGTCGAAACCAGGGCAGCTAACTTGCACACAGAAAACTCCCGCAAACAGCAACGTGACAACCACCAGATAATCTCATTTGTTGTGATGTTGACTGGGGGATAAATATTGACCAGGACATTGGGGGATAGCGGATGGAATTTTACAACCTTGCACGTCCCGAAACCGGAAAATCCTGCCCGAGGTCAATGGACCTTTCCATTATCTGCCCCTCAGCCACTCCGAATCCTGTGCCGGGCAAGGCGGTAAAATTCCAGGCAACATCTCTGCTCTTCGAAATAATGCTATAGGATCATTCACATCGCCCCAGAGTCAAATATGGCCTGAGTTTCCTCTCAACAGTGCAGCGTTCCTTCAGTACTGCACTGGAGTGTCAGCCTGGAATCTTGTGGCTTGTGTTTGTTCTGTATTAGCCGAGGATATACTCTCCTTACCCAACACTTTCCCTACTTTAGGGAATTATCTTTGCCCACACTTGCATGGCTTTCAGGTGACGCGGTTACAAATTATACTCTGAAAATGCACCGATCACTCAACTGCTGCCTGATAAACACAAATGAACGCATGTACTTTCATGAGGAAACCAGGGAGGAATATTAAATGGCCTTACCCAAGACCCAGCAAATTCAGGGTCTTGACATTCCCACAAATGCCAAGTGCCCAAACATGTGAACTCCCGAAATCAAAAACAGAAAATGCTGGAAAATCTCAGACGGCACGGTGGCACAGCGGTTAGCACTGTTGCCTCACAGCCATGATGTGGAGTTGCCGGCGTTGGACTGGGGTAAGAACAGTGAGAAGTCTCACAACGCCAGGTTAAAGCCCAACAGGTTTAATAATAATAAACCTATTGGATTTTAATCTGGTGTTGTGAGACTTCTTATTGTGCCTCACAGCGCCAAGGACCCAGGTTCAATTCTGGCTTCGGTTCACTGTCTGTGTGGAGTTTGCACGTTCTCCCTGTGTCTGTGTGGGTTTCCTCAGGGTGCTCCAGTTTCCTCCCACAGTCCAAAGATGTGCGGGTTAGGTTGATTGGCCATGTTAAATTGACCCTAGTTTCAGGGGGATTAGTAGGGTAAATATGTGGGGTTGCGGGAATAGGGCCTGGGTGGGATTGTGGTCGGTGCAGGCTCGATGGGCTGAATGGCCTCCTTCGGCACTGTAGGAATTCTACAATCTCAGCAAGTCTGACAGCCTCTGTGGAGAGAGAATAGAGCCAAGGTTGGGTCATCCAGACTCGAAACGTTGGCTCTATTCTCTCCCCACAAATGCTGTCAGACCCGCTGAGATTTTCCAGCATTTTCTGTTTTAGTTTCAGATTCCAGCATCTGCAGCATTTTGCTTTCACCTTAATGATAAACCCTATTTCAGGCAATGATTGAGAGCAACATTATTGAGGGCTCGGTCACATCGCGGATAGTTTACCACAGGAGAGAATTACCATATGCATGATTTGAAGTTCTCTCCCAATTGTAAAACCACCCAGTTTATATTGCTGGGAGAAGCCAATCTGCCCTTACCCCACCAGCCTTCCATGTTGGCCCCTAATTTCTGTACAAGTCCTTTTAGCCACGTTCAACCGTGAATAATAAATGAAGCAAGTCTTGTTAAAACCAGTTGCTTCAAACTTGTGAATGCTACCACCTAGAAGGACAAGAGCAGCAGATGCACCTGGAAGTTCCCCTTCACCCCCCTCACCATCCTGACTTGGAAATATATCACCAAAAGCAAAATACTGCAGACACTGGAAAACTGAAACAAAGGACAGAAAATGTTGGAACAACTCATCAATTCTGGCAGCTTCTGTGGAGAGGGAAACAGAGCTAACGTTTCACATCCATATGACTTTTCTTCAGAGCTAAAAGAGAGTTCTTGAAAATTTTAAGCGTTTATGTTTTGACTTCCAGTGCTTGCAGTTTATGATCTCCCAAGTGGGAATTCTGTTGTAACCTTCTAATGTGTAAAGTTAAAGTTTATTTATTAGTCACAAGTAGGCTTACATTCACACTGCGAAAATCCCCTAGTCGGCACACTCCAGCGCCTGTTCGGGTACACTGAGGGAGAATTTAGCACGGCCAATGCACCTAACCAGCACGTCTTTTGGACAGTGGGAGGAAATCAGAGCACCCGGAGGAAACCCACGCAGACACGGGGAGAACGTGCACTCTCCGCAAAGACAGTGACCCAAGCCGAGAATAGAACCCGGGTCCCTGGCGCTGTGAGGTAGAACATAGAACATTACAGCGCAGTACAGGCCCTTCGGCCCTCGATGTTGCGCCGACCAGTGGTACCAATCTAAAGTCCCTCTAATCTACACTATTCCAATATCATCCATATGTTTATCCAATAACCACTTGAACGCTCTCAACGTTGACGAGTCCACCACTGCTGCAGGCAGGGCATTCCACGCCCTTACTACTCTCTGAGTAAAGAACCTACCCCTAACATCTGTCCTATATCTCTCACCCCTCAATTTAAAGCTATGTCCCCTCGTGCTAGCCAACACCATCCGAGGAAAAAGGCTCTCACTGTCCACCCTATCTAATCCTCTGATCATCTTGTATGCCTCTATTAAGTCACCTCTTAACCTTCTTCTCTCTAACGAAAACAACCTCAAACCCCTCAGCCTTTCCTCATACGATTTTCGCACCATACCAGGCAACATCCTGGTAAATCTCCTCTGCACCCTTTCCAACACTTCCACATCTTTCCTATAATACGGCGACCAGAACTGTACGCAATACTCCAAATGCGGCCGCACCAGAGTTTTGTACAGTTGCAGCATGACCTCCTGGCTCCGAAACTCAATCCCTCTACCAATAAAAGCTAACACACCGTACGCCTTCTTAACAACCCTATCAACCTGGGTGCCAACTTTCAGGGATCTATGCACATGGACACCCAGATCCCTCTGTTCATCCATACTACCAAGTATCTTACCATTAGCCCTGCAGGTAGCAGTCACTGAGGCTGTAGGAAGAGAGGCAATGTCCTTGGCCTACCAGTGAAACTTCATTAAGAACTCCTTATGCATACAAGAATGGGTGAACAACAAGAACACACAGCGGGCTCCTGATAATATTGCAATAACCAGATGCACCAGGAACATGAGATGGCCATTCAGCCCATCGAGCCTACTCCACCCTTCAATACGATCATGGCTGATCAGACATTTTAATGCCTTTTCCCCCACGCTATCCCCGTAACCCTTTACATTGTTATTAATCAGAAATCTGTCAATCTCTACATTACACATACTCAGTGACTGAGCTTCCACAGTCCTCTGGGGTAGAGAATTCCAAAGATTCACAACCCTCTGTGTAAAAAAAAAATTCTCCTCATCTCTGTTCTAAGTGGCTTCCCCCTCATTTTGAAATTGGAAAATGAACCCCTTTCTTCCAAAATCCATTGGAACTATCCAATTGAATATCTCACCTCAACCATCTTAATCCACTTAACTTTCTAGCCCCAGAAGTGCTGTGGCGCAGAAGGAGGCCATTTGGCCCGTCACGTCCGTGCTGGCTCTCATTCAGCCACACCCACTTTACATCTGTAACCTTTTCCAACATTACTAAACCTCCCTTGAGGAAAAAAAGGCCCGCATTTCTATAGCGCCTTTCACGATCATTGGTTTTCACCACTTTACAGCCAATTAGTTTCGTTTTGAAGTGTGGTCACTGTTGTCATGTAGGAAATGCGGCAGCCAATATGTGCACAGCAAGATCCCACAAGTGGCAATGTGATCATGAGCACATCATCTGGTTTTTTTTGTGCGGAATAACTATTGGCCAGGACCCCAGGGGAGAACTTTCCTGATCTTCTTCGAAATAGTAGCATGGGATCTTTTACCATCAGAGAGATGGCACCTCCGGCAGTGCTGCACTCCTTCAGCACTGCACTGGAGTGCCCGCCTGGATTTTTATGCTCCACCCCTGGATGTGGGTCTTGAACCCAGAACTTGAGGACTTAAAAAAAGGGGAAAGAATGTTAACGCACTGAGCCACGAAATTTCAACACTTATTACCCCTCCAAAAAAAATGTAGAGACAGCTCCCAAGGACAAATATAAAAGGTACAACACCCCTTGTAAAGCAAGATCCCAGCAAAAGGTTGAGATTTCAGCTTTCTGCACCTCCTGAAAACAGTAGAAAGATCGAGTAGGGTGTAGAGAAAGTGGGGTGTGGAGTAGAGTGGTGTGTGAGGGTGCCGATTGTGAAATTGAAGCAAGGCTCCCTTACCCAGGTGAGTTTCACTCACTTACCTGTCTCCAGGAGCCAGCCCAGAAGCAGAAACAGCAGGAACACTCCACCCTGAGCCATCCTCTTCCAAACACACAATAGAGTGGGGGGTGGGAGAGAAAGCTTCTTCTCCCGAGTTTAATCCAAAAGTAACGCGAACTCCGCTTATTTATCCCTCCTCCTGCCTTCCATCGACTGCTTCCTGTTCAGGATCACATTTCCACCTCATCCGTCGACAGGTAAATTCTGGGCGTAGCTCCCAGGGGAATTTGTCTGGGTTGGGGAGAGTTGTGTTACAGGCTCAGATTGTGCAATTTTACACAGGGAGAGAGGATTGAGTCCGGAATGGGACCTGGTGATAGCTGTATCAGAAACTGTAGGGGATCGGAATGATTACATTCCCCACCCCAGGAATGCTCAACTGGAATATCTATCATTTTAAATTTCCAACTTCTCCCCCAACGTGGGTTCCTCCTTGTTACATTACAATGTGATCAACCTTCAGTCTTCATGCCTAATGTAACTTCAATATTGTCTTTGCACCCAGAGACCCTGGCTACCAATTCAACAAGAAGTCTCACAACACCAGGTTAAAGTCCAACGGGTTTATTTGGTAGCAAAAGCCACTAGCTTTCTGAGCGCTAGTGGCTTTTGCTATCAAATAAACCTGTTGGACTTTAACCTGGTGTTGTGAGACTTCTTACTGTGTTTACCCCAGTCCAACGCCAGCATCTCCACATTATGGCTACCAATTCAACAACATTCAACAGAAATCTGAAGTCAAAGGCTTAATGTTGACCATGAAACTCACAGAATACTACAGTTCCGAAGAGGCCCTTCGGCCCATCGAGTCTGCACCGACGCATGAAATGCCCTGACCTGCCCACCTAATCCCACTTGATTTGATTTATTATTATTGTCACATGTATTAACATACAGTGAAAAATATTGTTTCTTGCGCACTATACAGACAAAGCGTATCGTTCACAGAGAAGGAAAGGAGAGAGTGCAGAATGTAGTGTTACAGTCATAGCTAGGGTGTAGAGAAAGATCAACTTAATGCAAGGTAAGTCCATTCAAAAGTCTTGACAGCAGCAGGGAAGAAGCTGTTCTTGAGTCGGTTGGTGCGTCACCTCAGACTTTTATATCTTTTTCCCGAAGGAAGAAGGTGGAAGAGAGAATGTCTGGGTGCGTGGGGTCCTTAATTATGCTGGCCGCTTTGCCAAGGCAGCGGGAAGTGTAGACAGAGTCAATGGATGGGAGGCTGGTTTGCGTGATGGATTGGGCTACATTCACGACCTTTTGTAGTTCCTTGCGGTCTTGGGCAGAGCAGGAGCCATACCAAGCTGTGATACAACCAGAAAGAATGCTTTCTATGGTGCATCTGTAAAAGTTGGTGAGAGTCGTAGCTGACATGCTAAATTTCCTTAGTCTTCTGAGAAAGTAGAGGCGTTGGTGGGATTTCTTAACTATAGTGTCGGCATGGGGGGACCAGGACAGGTTGTTGGTGATCTGGACACCTAAAAACTTGAAGCTCTCAACTATTTCTATTTCGTCCCCGTTGATGTAGACAGGGGCATGTTCTCCTTTATGCTTCCTGAAGTCGATGACAATCTCCTTTGTTTTGCTGACATTGCGGGAGAGATTATTTTGCTGTACCAGTTC
The DNA here is from genome assembly GCF_964213995.1 of Mustelus asterias. Classification (NCBI taxonomy): domain Eukaryota; kingdom Metazoa; phylum Chordata; class Chondrichthyes; order Carcharhiniformes; family Triakidae; genus Mustelus; species Mustelus asterias. Next base: position 158,556,270 of record NC_135802.1, read on the forward strand.
ACCAGATTCTCTATCTCATTCCTGTACTCTGTCTCGTCATTGTTTGAGATTCGACCCACTTCAGTGGTGTCACCAGCAAACCTGAAAATTGAATTGGAGGGGAATTTGGCCACACAGTCATAGGTTATAAGGAGTGTAGTAGGGGGCTGAGAACACAGCCTTGTGGGGCACCGGTGTTGAGGATGATCGTGGAGGAGGTGTTGTTGCCTGTCCTTACTGATTGTGGTCTGTGGGTTAGGAAGTTCAGGATCCAGTCGCAGAGGGAGGAGCCAAGGCCCAGGCCACAGAGTTTGGAGATGAGTTTTGTAGGAATAATGGTGTTGAAGGCTGAGCTGTAGTCAATAAATAGGAACCTGACATAGGTGTCCTTGTTATCTAGGTGTTTCAGGTTTGAGTGCAGGGCCAGGGAGATGGTGTCTGCTGTGGACCTGTTGTGGGGATAGGCAAACTGTAGTGGATCCAGGTAGTCCGGGAGGCTGGAATTGATTTGTGCCATGACTAACCTTTGGAAGCACTTCATAATGATGGAGCCAGCACTTGGTCCATAGCCGTGAATGCTATGGCGGGCCAAGAGCTCATCCAGGTACTTTTTAAAGGATGTGAGGCATCCCGTCTCTACCACCCTCCCTGGCAGCACATTCCAGACTGTCACCACCCTCTGGGTAAGAATGTTTTTCCTCAAGTCCCCCCTAAACCTTCCACCCTTCACTTTTAACTTGTGTCCCTCGTAACTGACCTTTCAATGAAGGGGAACAGCTGCTCCCTATCCACTCTGTTCGTGCCCCTCATAATCTTGAACACCTCAATCAAGTCGCCCTTCTTGCCGATTGCTGTAAAAACCCACCTGATGCCCCTTTGCGGGATGGGAAGTCTGCCACTCTTACCTGGTCTAATCTCCACATGGCTCTCAAATGGCCCATCAAGCCACTCGGCTCAGGGACACTTAGAAATGAGCAATAAATGCTGGCCCAGTCAGAGACGCCCCAGTCCAATGAATAATAAGAAAAATGTAATATTGCCCCTGTCTCGGTTCATCTGCTGCTGAAACCCTTGTTCATACCTTCTCTGTCCCTGTTCTTAGCTGTTGTGGTGCACTCTCCCACATTCTGCCCTGTGTAAACTTGAGGTCGCCCAAAACCCTGATGCCCGTGTCCGAACTCACTTGCAAGTCCCATTCCCCTATTACCCCAGTGCTCTCTGACCTATACTGGCTCCCAGTTCAGCAATGTCTTGATTTTAAAATTCTCATTCTTGTTTCCAAATTATAGAATTCGTCATAGAATTCCTACAGTACAGAAGGAGGCCATTCAGCCCCTCGAGCCTGCATCAACAACAATCCCATCCAGGACCTATCCCCATTACCCTACCACTAAGGGGAAATTTAGCATGGCCAATCAACCTAGCCCACACATCTTTGGAGTGCCCAGAGGAAACCCTTGCAGACACTAGGTGAATGTGCAAACTCCATACAGACAGTCACCCAAAGCCGGAATCGAACCCAGGTCCATGGCGCTGTGAGGCAGCAGTGCTAACCATTGTCTGACACTATTGTGGTGTGAAATGTAGCCTCTAATCTGCTCTTGTAGTCACTTTATTTATATAGAGTAGAATCACACAATCCCTACAGCACAAAAGGAGGCCATTCGGCCTATTGAATCTGTACCACAATCCCCCCCCAGGGCCTATTCTTGTGACCCCACACATTTACCCTGCTAATCCCCCTGACACTAGGGTTCACTTAGCACGGCCAATCAACCTAACCCGCACATCTTTGGAGCGTGGGAGAAAACCAGAGGAAACCCACGCAGACTCGGGGAGAATGTGCAGACTCCACACAGACAGCGACCCGAGGCTGGAATTGAACCCGGGTCCCTGGCGCTGTGAGGCAGCAGTGCTAACCCACTGTGCCACCGTATAGTGAGTCCAATTCAGTGTAAGATCAATTGTAAACCATAGGATGTTGAGGATGGGAGGAATTTAACAATGGTAATGCTGTTGATCGAGGGGAAGTGATTAAATTCTTCCAAATTTCTTAATTCGACTCAGCAGAATTCTTTCGCAGTTGCTCAAGTAAGTGAAACGGTTTGCAAGTTCCTACACGTTGCTCAATAATATTTGGAGTCTCCAACGCGGGAAATTCCAGGAAAGAAATCACAGGGGCCGCAGTGTAAAACATCGGAAAATTTGGTTGCTGCTCCCAACGGATTTTAATTTGAAAGTTTAGTTTTTGTTCTGTTACAGAAACAGTGGAAGGAGATGCAGAGCAACATTGTCCAGACCAGAACTAGTGACGAGTTAAAACGTGTAAAGAACTAATTTTCCTCCTGGCTCTTAGACCTATGTTTCTATAACTAGTATGTGTCTGCAAAGTAATGGTATGTACATGTTTAGTCAAGGATATTCTCCGCTTTGAATGATGAGATGAGAATCCTGGGGGCTTAACCGGATTATGACTGGCACTTATTGCTCACACTGTTGGGGTTGCTTTCATATCCATTGTGTCGCCCTTCTCAGATAGTTTTTGCTGGCGCTCTGAAGCTTGCAGCCACGTGTCAGTGATTTACCCGTCACAATACAAAGAGGCCTTTGAAAAAAAACTTCGACAAATTGGATTTCCTTGCTCCCATTGTTTCTCTTGAAGAAAACATTAGGGAATTGAGATGAGTTCAATTTTTTTATATTCATTCGTGGGACATTCAGGAAGGCGATGGCCTAGTGGTATTATCGCTAGATTATTAATCCAAAAACTCAGCGAACGCTCTGGGGTCTCGGGTTTGAATCCCGCCACGGCAGACGGTGGAATTTCAATTCAATAAAAAAAATCTGGAATTAAGAATCTACTGATGATCATTGTTGGAAAAAGCCATCTGGTTCACTAATGTCCTTTAGGGAAGGAAATCTGCCATCCTTACCCGGTCTGGCCTACATGTGACTCCAGAGTCACAGCAATGTGGTTGACTCTCAACTGCTCTCCCCCGGGTGACTAGAGATGGGCAATAAATGCTGGCCCAGCCAGCGACGCCCATGTCCCATGAACGAATTTTTAAAATATGGGCGTCACTGGCTCCATTTATTGCCCATCCCTTGTTTAGAGGGCAGTTGAGAGTGAACCATATTTCTGTGGCTCTGGAATCACATGAGGGCCAGACCAGGTAAGGGCGGCAGATTTCCTTCTCTGAAGGGCATTAGTGAACCAGAAGGGTTTTTCCGACAATCGACAATGGTTTCACGGTCATCAGTAGATTCTTAATTCCAGGTATTTTTTATGGAATTCAAGTTCCACCACCTGCCATGCCGGGATTCGAACCCGGGTCCCCAGAACAGTAGCTGAGGTTCCTGATCAGTAGTCTAGTGATAATGCCACTAGGCCATCGCCTCCCCAAAATGATTAATAAATAATTAATTTCCAGCATTGTTGACTGTGCCTTCATCTGTCAATACCCTGAGCTCTGGAATTCACTCCCTAACCCCACTCCACCGCTCCTTCAAGACACTCGTCAAAGCCTACCCCTTTGACCGAGCACGGCCCAAATATTGCCTTATATGGCTCAGTGTCAGATTTTGCAATGAAGTGTCTTGGAGCTTTCTATCATGTGAAAGATGCTATATAAATGCAAGTTGTTGTTGATCAATTTAAAGATGAAGGGCGCATTTCTCAGGGCCCGTCGCAGGAGGGTCGTAATGTTTAAAGTTTATTTATTAGTGTCACAAGTAGGCTTACATTAACACTGCAATGAAGTTACTGTGAAAATTCCCTAGTTGCCACACTGCAGCGCCTGTTCGGGTACACTGAGGGAGAATTTAGCATGGCCAATCCACCTAACCAGCACGTCTTTCCAACTGTGGGAGGAAACTGGAGCGCCCGGAGGAAAGCCACGCAGACACAGGGGAGAACGTGCTGACTCTGCACAGACAGTGACCCAAGCCGGGAATTGAACCCGGGTCCCTGGCGCTGTGAAGCAGCAGTGCTAACCCACTGTGCCAGCCCAGGATGGGGTTTGTGGTGGTGAGATCTCAGCTTGAGAACTTCTCGCTGGTGATGTAATCAGGCTCTTGGGCGCAAACCTGATTTCCATTAAATTCACTGCATTTAAATATCATTAAACAGCTTAACAGCATTGCTTCTGGGAGCATTGAATTCCCCCCCTCCCCCTTGCTGACATGACGTCACGTTGGCAGGAGTCACGACTGGTTTTCGAAAACTTTGAGATCGGGGCACCCTTTACAAAAGGCTTCCTGATCTCACAATGCCAGTGTTGCTGGCTTGTTTAGGCCCCTCCCCTCCAGCTGGCTGTGTGATGGTAAAAAATTGCAACATGCTGCTGTGCAGAGGGACCTGGGTGTCCTTGTGCAGGAATTTCAAGGAGTTGGTTTGCAGGTGCAGCAGGTAATTAAGAAGGCAAATGGAATTTTGTCCTTCATTGCTAGAGGGATGGAGTTTAAAAACAGTGAGGTTATGTTGCAGCTGTATAAGGTGCTGGTGAGGCCACACCTGGAGTACTGTGTACAGTTTTGGTCCCCTTACTTGAGAAAGGATATACTGGCACTGGAGGGGGTGCAGAGGAGATTCACGAGGTTGATTGATTCTGGAGTTGAGAGGGCCAGCTTATGAGGAGAGACCGAGTAGACTGGTGCTATACTCATTGGAATTCAGAAGAATGAGGGGAGATCTTATAGAAACATATAAGATTATGATGGAAACAGATAAGATAGAAGCAGGGAAGTTGTTTCCTTGGCGGGTGAAACTAGAACTGGGGGGCATAGCCTCAAAATAAGGGGAAGCAGATTTAGGACTGAGTTGAGGAGGAACTTCTTCACACAAAGGGTTGTGAATCTGTGGAATTCCCTGCCCAGTGAAGTAGTTGAGGCTACCTCATTGAATGTTTTTAAGGCAAGGATAGATAAATTTTTGAACAGTAAAGGAATTAATGGTTATGGTGAGCGGGCGGGTAAGTAGAGCTGAGTCCACAAAAAGATCAGCCATGATCTTATTGAATGGCGGAGCAGGCTCGAGGGGCCAGATGGCCTACTCCTAGTTCTTATGTTCTTATCCGCGTCAGCACTGCGAACTTTCACCGAGTGCTGTGTGATCGGAAGAGAAGAGGTGTCCGTGAAGCCGCCGAGTTTCACACAGCTTTTCCCGTCTGATCCAAAACTCTGTACAATTCATGGAAAATTTTGCCCTGTAATGTCTAATCTTTCACTGTGTGTGTTTGATGATTAAAGATGCCTTTATCTGTAATTCTAGAGTAACTTGGGTGGCACGGTGGTTAGCACTGCTGCCTCGGGTGCGATTCCCGGCTTGGGTCACTGTCTGTGCGGAGTCTGCACGTTCTCCCCGTGTCTGCGTGGGTTTCCTCCGAGTGCTCCAGTTTCCTCCCACAGTCCGAAAGACGTACTGGTTAGGTGCATTAGCTGTGCTAGATTCTCCCTCAGTGTATCCGAACAGACGTTGGAGTGTGGCAACTAGGGGATTTTCACAGTAACTTCACTGAGTGTTAATATAAGCCTACTTGTGACTGACAAATAAACTTAAGAAAAACTGTTACACACATGAATGTATGTGGAAATCTGGAACCAACCCTCACTGGCTAACGTGACACATTCTCTTATCTGTCTGTATCACAGAGTGAACATTGACACTGCTTCTGAGAAGTGAGAATCCGGAGAATCGGATGTAAGGATGGGAATGGACAGACATAATCTGCTTTGTTTCAGTATGAGGAAATCCATCCACTATGTCTTGTTGTGAACACATCTTGACCTCATGGCACAATGGCTGAGGCATGTATCTTTTTGTTTAAGAGGTGTGGCTCACATAATGAACATGAGATAGCGGATGGACTTCCTCATACTGAAACAAAGCACCTTCACAGATTATGTCTGTTCCCATCCTTACATCCGATTCTTCGGATTCTCACTTCTCAGAAGCAGTGACAATATTCACTCTGTGATACAGAGAGAAAAGAGAATGTGTCACGTTAGCCAGTGAGGGTTGGCTCCAGGGTTGGCTCCAGATTTCCACAGTTTGTGTGTAACAGTTTTTCTTAAGTTTATTAATTAGTCACAAGTAGGCTTATATTAACACTCAGTGAAGTTACTGTGAAAATCCCCTAGTTGCCACACTCCAACGCCTGTTCGGACACACTGAGGGAGAATTTAGCACGTCCAATGCACGTAACCAGCTCGTCTTTCAGCCTGTGGGAGGAAACTGGAGCACTCGGAGGAAACCCACGCAGACACGGGGAGAACGTGCAAACTCCACACAGACAGTGACCCAAGCCAGGAATCGAACCCGGGTCCCTGGCACTGTGAGGCAGCAGTGCTAAGCACCGTGCCACCCAAGTGACTCTAGAATTACAGATAAAGGCATCTTTAATCATCAAACACACACAGTGAAAGATTAGACATTACAGGGCAGAATTTTCCATGAATTGTACAGAGTTTTGGATCGGACGGGAAAAGCTGTGTGAAACTGGGCGGCTTTACGGACACCTCTTCTCTTCCGATCACACAGCACCCGGTGCAAGGGGTTGTCAGTCCATGCAGGGAACGCCAGGGTAGGTGTAAAGAGGCTGCTTTTTACACTTCGCTGCAGAGTCTGATACAGGGGATCACAGTCTTAGGACAAGAGGTCATCCAATTGGGACTGAGATGAGGAGAACTTTCTTCATTCAGAGGGCGGTGAATCTCCAGAAATCTCTACCTCCTGGAGCTGCTCCGTTCAGTATGGTACGTCGAAGAATGAAATTGATAGATTTTTAGACACAAAGGGAATCTAGAGGATCAGGCGGGGAAAGTGGCAGCATGGTGGCACAGTGGTTAGCACGGCTGCCTCACAGCGCCAGGGACCCGGGTTCGATTCCCAGCTTGGGTCACTGTCTGTGTGGAGTCTGCGTGGGTTTCCTCCGGGTGCTGCGGTTTCCTCCCACAGTCTAAAGGTGTGTAGGTTAGATGGATTAGCCATGGAAAATGTGCAGAGGTACGGGGATAGGGCAGAGTAGAGGGCCTGGGTAAGATACTCAGTCAGAGAGTCGGTGCAGACTCAATGGGCTGAATGCCTCCTTCTGCACGATAGGGATTCTATGATTCTATTTCTTATGTTAAAACTCAGCATACTTTCAAACCATTCAGTAGAATTCAAATTTTAGCTATGTCATTGGTCATGTTTAGGTTTATTTTACAGCCTTTTATTTCTTCATTTAGAGGGTGGTGAACCTTTGGAATTCTCTACTCCAGAGATCTGTAGGAGCTTAACCATTGAGCATGTTCAAGGCAGAGATCACTGAATTTCTGGATGTTCAAGGATAGAGGATAGCATGGGGAATAGGTGCTGATGATCCAGTTAAACAGCAGAGCAGGTTAGAGGGGCTGGATAGCCTACTCCTTCTCCCATCTTCCTGTGTGGTGTAAATCTGATCTAGTAAACCATTACCATTCAAGCTGCTACAGTTAGCACCCAAGACCATGCTTGTATCCGTCCATGCCATGCTAATGAGGTGCCCTCCAACTGACGCTGGGGGTAACAGTTCTTGAGGGCACCATTGGACACAGAACTGGTGTAACCATTGGGATTGCGACACGGGGAATCTCGAGGTCAGTACATTTTCAATATTAAAATTCCACATGTATCACCTGAAGTAGCTGCTAAACCTCATAATGCATTTAGCCTGAATGACAAACCTACTCGGGGGGGGGGCGTTAGCTCAGCTGGTTAGTTCACTGGTGTGTGTAGTTCAAGATATCGCCAACAGTATGGGTTCAATGCTTGTTCCAGCTGAGATGGATTTGAGTCCTACCTCTTCACCCCCCTCCTGAGGGGGATATGGTGGTGTAGTGGTACTATTGGTAATCCAGAGGGCCAGACTAATACTCTGGGGGCACAGGTTCAAATCCCATCATAACACTGAGTGGAATTCAAATTTGATTCAAAATTCTGGAACTTAAAAGATAGTCTCAGTGAAGATGACCATTACAACAATTGCCTTAAAAGCTTATATGATTCACTAATTCCCTTTTAAGGAAATTTGCCATCAAAACCTGGTCTGGCCTACATGTGACTTCAGACCCACAGCATCTAAACTTGCCTCTGAAATGGCCATTCGGTTCAAGGGCAATTAGGAATGGGTAACAAATGCTGGCCTTGCCAACATCCCATGGAATAAAAATGTAAACTGTTGTTGGAGGACCATCAACTCTGTGGAACTCTGATGACAAGGGGATCAGGGTGAAGCATCAACAGGCCAGGACCTGTCACTCAGCAGAGCGCATGTAGAAGAATGTGACCACTATTGCCACCAACTGGAGAGAAGCATGCATTACAGGTGGGAATTTACATTTACAAACTCACAAAGTGACTGCCCGAGGAAGCATTTCTGATTGTTTCTCATTACCACACTGAAGATTAAACTGGAATTTAACACCAGTGGTGTTTGCCGAGGATATACAATAAGAAGTCTCACAACACCAGGTTAAAGTCCAACAGGTTTATTTGGTAGCAAATACCATAAGTTTTCGGAGCGTGCTGCTCCTTCGTCAGATGGAGTGGTCAGATAGAGAGACCACTCCATCTGACGAAGGAGCAGTGCTCCGAAAGCTTATGGTATTTGCTACCAAATAAACCTGTTGGACTTTAACCTGGTGTTGTGAGACTTCTTACTGTGCTTACCCCAGTCCAACGCCGGCATCTCCACATCGAGGATATACAACACAGAGACAGGCATTCGGCCCAAATAGTCTATGCACCACTCGATGGGAGGTTATTAAATTGTTGCAGCAACCCCACCCAATCAGCAGTAAGATTCACTAAAGCGAGAGGTGGATCCAAATCCACCAATCCGCAGCTTTTGGACCTTATCCTCAATGTGGTCTGTAGTCAGGTGACTGCCTTGGCGTGATGGTGCTGAGGGGAGGAGAAACTGGATTGATTTGTCAGTTGGCTGAGCTGTGGAGGATGAGGGGGAAAGTTCAGCTCCTCTGGCCCCCAGGTGTCTTGTTGTCAGAGATCAGAGTAAACTGGTGATTAATGACAAAGGGAAATCGCTGAAGAAACATTAACAAGAAATAAATATTGATTTGATTTATTATTGTCACATGTATTAACATACAGTGAAAAGTATTGTTTCTTGCGCGCTATACAAACAAAACATACCGTTCATAGGGAAGGAAAGGAGAATGTACACTGCAGAATGTAGTGTTACAGTCGTAGTGTTACAGTCATAGCTAGGGTGTAGAGAAAGATCAACTTAATGCAAGGTAAGTCCATTCAAAAGTCTGACAGCAGCAGGGAAGAAGCTGTTCCTGAGTCGGTTGGTACCTGACCTCAGACTTTTGTATCTTTTTCCCGACGGAAGAAGGTGGAAGAGAGAATGTCTGGGGTGCGTGGGGTCCTTAATTATGCTGGCTGCTTTTCCGAGGCAGCGGGAAGTGTAGACAGCGGGAAGTATAGACAGAGTCAATGGATGTGAGGCTGGTTTGTGTGATGGATTGGGCTTTGTTCACAACCCTTTGTAGTTTCTTGCAGTCTTGGACAGAGCAGAAGCCCATACTAAGCTGTGATACAACCAGAAAGAATGCTTTCTATGGTGCATCTGTAAAAGTTGGTGAGAGTCGTAGCGGACATGCCAAATTTCCTTCACCTCCTGAGAAAGTAGAGGTGCAAATGTACTTTCCTGGATGTTGGACATCCTTTAAGATATTAAAAATCCAAACTCAATATTATCAGTCTCTCAAACTGTGCCACCGTGCCCTCCAGTCACGTGAGCAGCCAGCATTTCCCCAAACCGAGGAAAAAACACAATCTAAAATAGTCTTATTTAACCCAAATCTATCTTGTTTTCTGTTAAGCAGATGTTAGGCAGCATTACTCACAACACAAGGTGATTGTAGGAAACAATTATGCTTTTAACAATAGCGTTTTTCCTTTTCGCGAGGAAACAGATTGTGCAGCCTGAGATCGAATTTGTGATTCTGAGGAGCTGGGGATTGAAGTTTCGGAAATTACACACATACCAAGGAAAATACTTATTCAACACAACAGCAAGACATGCTGAAAATTCTGGATAATCCCTGCCATGGATTAGCTGGAAAAATGGAAGATGTGAATAGGGGAAGCACGGCGGCACAGTGGTTAACACTGCTGCCTCACAGTGCCAGGACCCAGGTTCAATTCCGGCCTCGGGTCACTGTCTGTGTGGAGTTTGCACATTCTCCCTGTGTTTGCGTAGGTTTCCTCCGGGTGCTCCGGTTTCCTTCCACAGTTCAAAGATATGCGGGGTAGGTTGATTGGCCATGCTAAATTGACCCTAGTGTCAGGGGGATTAGCAGGGTAAATAGAGGTCGCATGTTTGGATGGTGTGGTAAGGATTCTATGAACCACCTGATGCCTGACACATCACCTTGGTCACAGTTTCGACAGCAGAATGGCTGGGAACCTCCTGTGGGGTTACGGGAATAGGGTCTGGGTGAGATTGTGGTTGGTGCAGACCCGGTGGGCTGAATGGCCTCCTTCTGCACTGCAGGGATTCTTTGATTCTATGAATTGGTGAAGCTCCAGTTTTCAGAGCACTCACAACACTCCCCCCTGAATCACAAAGTTCTGAGTTTAAGACCCACTCCAGGGCATGAGCACAAGCTCCATTACCCCCCTGCAGGAGTGCTGCACAGTCACAGGTGCTGTCACCCACAGTTAGGGAGACTGCTCGCGGATTTTGACCCAATGACAGTGAAGGAATGGCCAATATAGTTCCAAGTCAGGATGGTGAGTGACTCGATGGGAAACCTGTAGGTGGTAGTGTTCCCAAGGATCTGCTGTCCTTGGTGGTAGAAGTCACATGTTGGGACGGTGCTTTCAAAGGGGGTTGGTGGGTTGCAGAAATTAGTCATATCATACAGCGCAAATGTCACAGTCTACTCTGAAATGGAGCCCTTGTCAAAGCAACAGTGAGAGATGGATTTCAATGCTGGGCAGTCTTGAGATGCCCAGTAGTCAGGGTGACACAATAACCTCCCTGAAGGGCGAACTGGAGGCCAAAGGTCAAAAGAATCAATTATTTTCATGAATGTTACGGTGGCTAACAGATCTCACCCTGTTTCTTATTCTTTCACGGGGTGCAGGTGTCACTGGCTAGGCCAGCATTTATTGCCCATCCCTAATTGCCCCTTGAGAAGGTGGTGGTGAACCGCCTTCTGGAACTGCTGCAGTCCCTGTGTTGCAGGTATACCCACAGTGGAAGGGTTTTGACCCAACGACATTGAAGGAACAGCGATATAGCTCCAAGCCAGGATGGTGCAGGAGGGGAACTCTAAGGTGGTGGTCTTTCCGTGAACCTGCTGCCCTTGTCCTTCCTGGTGGTAGAGGTCAGGGGTTAGAGGAAGTTGTTGTCGAGGGAGACTTGTTGAGTTGCTGCAGTGCATCTTGTAAGTGGTACACACTGCTGCCACTGTGCGATGGTGGTGGATGGGATGTCAATCAAGTGGGCTGCTTTGTCCTGGATGGTGTTGAGCTTCTTGAGTGTTGTTGGAGCTGCACCCATCCAGGCAAGTGGAGAGTATTCCATCACACTCCTGACTTCTACCTTGTAAATGGTGGACAGACTTTGGGGAGTCAGGAGGTGAGTTATTCACCACAGGATTCCCAGCCTCTGACCCTGGGTTTGACACACTGGAACACCTCAGCACCTCACTGTACCGCAAGCCCACGGATAACCTCTCGATGCTCCACTTCTCCAGCTTCCACCCTAAACACGTTAAAGAAGCCCTACCCTATGGACAAACCCTCCGTATACACAGGATCTGCTCAGATGAGGAGGATCGCAACAGACACCTATAGACGCTGAAAGACCTCACAAGAACAGGATATGGCGCTCGACTCATCGACAGTTTCGACGTGCCACAGCGAAAAACCGCACTGACCTCCTCAGAAGACAAACACGGGACACGGTGGACAGAGTACCCTTCATCGTCCAGTACTTCCCCGGAGCAGAGAAGCCACAACATCTTCTCCAGAGCCTTCAACATGTCATCGATGAAGACAAACATCTCGCCAAGGCTTTCCCCACACCCCCACTTCTTGCCTTCAAACAACCGCACAACCTCAAACAGACCATTGTCCGCAGCAAACTACCCAGCCTTCAGGAGAACAGTGACCACAACACCACACAATCCTGCCACAGCAACCTCTACAAGACGTGCCGGATCATCGACAAGGATGCCGTCATCTCACGTGAGAACACCATCCACCAGGTACACGGTACATACTCTTGCAACTCGGCCAACGTTGTCCACCTGATACGCTGCAGGAAAGGATGTCCCGAGGCATGGTACATTGGGGAAACCATGCAGACGCTACGACAACGGATGAGTGAACACCGCTCGACAATCACCAGGCAGGAATGTTCCCTCCAGTCGGGGAACACTTCAGCAGTCACGGGCATTCAGCCTCTGATCTTCGGGGTAAGCGTTCTCCAAGGCGGCCTTCACGATACACGACAACGCAGAATCGCTGAGCAGAAACTGATAGCCAAGTTCCGCACACATGAGGACGGCCTCAACCGGGATCTTGGGTTCATGTCACACTATCTGTAACCCCCGCGACTTGCCTGGGCTTGCAAAATCTCACTAACTGTCCTGGCTGGAGACATCTCTTTAACCTGTGCTTGGCCCTCTCTCCACTCACCTTGTCTGTACCTTTAAGACTTGATTACCTGTAAAGACTCGCATTCCAACCATTATCTTGTAAATTGAGTTTGTGTCTGTATATGACCTATTTGTGAGCACGAGTCCTCACTCACCTGATGAAGGAGCCTGAGACTCCGAAAGCTAGTGCCAAATAAACCTGTTGGACTTTAACCTGGTGTTGTGAGACTTCTTACTGTTCTAGACTGTCAGAGGAATTTATAGCTAGTGTCATGCCCAGTACCAATCTCCTTTCCTACCACAATCAGCAGACACTGTAAACAAATTCTTCTGCTCCTGCCTGCCGCGGGAATGGTCAGGAGCGGGATGGATAATTTGAGGGACCAGCGAAAGGTTCGTTGACCTCAGACGGGAATTTCCGGACCTGGGGACGGACCGCCACAGAAAATCTGGCCTTTGTCTAATTTCACTCGCTCCAATGAAATGCAACTCAAACAGGTCAATGTTTCGGGGCCTCCTGCTGACATCTTTGGGCAGTTAGCACTGATCCTCCATCGTTCTTCACGCCCATGTTGTGATTGCCTTGCAAACAGGAGATGTGATGCAGCCCTATTAATTAGTTCAATTGGTGCATTGCTTTCTGGTGGTGATCACACACTGCCTTGTTAAAGCAGTCCTGAAAATGTCAGCTGGATATTACTCCAATAGTACAGCTCTTAACCTCAGAACTGACCTCAGTGCAATTACTGACAATCCACCAAGGGTTGATTTTTTATGAACAAAGATGATTAACGGGCTATTTTTCAGGATGTTATTATGCGAGGAGCGATGTTGGGTTAATTTTATGAATTAATGGCTTGTACAATAGATATGCATCTCTTCAAACCAAGTGCAGCTGTCAGTTTTGCAGCCTGTCTTTTTTTTTAATGGATAGGTGGCACAGTGGTTAGCACTGTTGCCTCAGTGCCAGGAACCTGGGTTCGATTCCTGCTTTGGTCACTGTCCGTGCGGTGTTTGCACGTTCTGCGTGGGTTTCCTCCAGGTGCTCCAGTTTCCTCCCACAGTCAAAAGATGTGCGGGTTAAACGTAAAACACTGCGGATGTTGGAATCTGAAACAAAAACAAAAAAATGCTGGAAAATCTCAGCAGGCCTGACAGCATCTATGGAGAGAGAATAGAGCCAGCGTTTCGAGTCTAGATGACCCTTCTTCAGAGCGGGTTAGGTTGATTGGCCAAAGTTGCCCCAACGTTTGTAGATAAGGGTAGCAGGGTAAATACATGATGATGTTGCTGGTATAGGGCCTGGGTGGGATTCCAGTCAGAAAATCAGTGTGGGCTCGAGGGGCCGAATAGCTTCCTTCAGCACTGTAGGGATTCTATGATTCTATGGTAGAGAATTGCATGGGACTGCGTGGCTAATATCTCTGTTTGAATTCCCAACATCCGCTTGTGGTCTGCACAGGGAACTCTAAACTCTAGGACAACCCCATTGTATTAATGAGTCATATTCCACTCATTCATTGTAGAACCCGTTCATTGTGCATGTCCCAACTGAACAAGCAAGACTCTATCACCAGGTGCTCAGAAGCCGTTCTTTGGAGAAAACACATCATTGCTTCCACATCCTTGGAACCAACCACAGATTAGCAAAGGTAGAGATTGACAGCAGCTGTCGAACTCCAGACAGAACCACTCCTTCGATAGGCACACCTGAAAAAATATTCAATTCCACAAACACCCACTTGTTTCAAATTATTCCAGCTGTACAAGTTTTTTAAAAATGTATTCGTTGGACATGAGTGTCACTGGCTGGCCAGCATTTATTGCACATCCCTAGTTGCTCAAGGGCAGTTGAGAGTCAGCCACATTGCTGTGGCTCTGGAGTCACATGTAGGCCAGACCGGGCAAGGACGGCAGATTCCCTTCCCTAAAGGACATTAGTGAACCAGATGGGTTTTTCCAACAATCGACAATGGTTTCATGGTCATCAGTAGATTCTTAATTCCAGATATTTTTTATTGTTGAATTCAAATTCCACCATCTGCCGTGGCGGGATTTGAACCCGGGTCCCCAGAACATTAGCTGAGCTTCTGGATGAAGAGTCTAGCGATAATACCACTAGGCCATCACCTCCCCATCTTAACTCAAAATTGTGCGCGTACATCTGTGCAATGAATGGAATGCATTTAAAGCTTCCGGGTAGGATGTAGTAGTTTGTACCACTTAAGGCCTGGCTTTTGCCTCCATGTGGTGTCCAGTGACGTGAGTAATCCATGATCCGCCCATTCTGCGTGGCCATTTTCAAACTCAAACCGGTTTCTCGACCCTGACGTTCATTCACACGAGTTCGGGACTGTGTTTCAAAGCATCTCGTTACAACCAGGTCCCCTGGGCTGTTTCCAGTTATAATTCTTAAACCACACCCTATAGAACACCTTGGGTCATTTTAACTTTAGCCAGTTGTGTAAAATGGGGGAGGCAGTGATATTGTCACTGAACTAGTAATCCAGAGAGCCAGGGTTCTGTCTCTGGGTTCTGGGGACCCGAGTTTGAATCCCAGCATGGCAGATGGTGACATTTGAATTCAATAAAAATCTGGAATTAAAAGTCTAATAATAACCATGAAACCATTATTGATTGTCATAAAAACCCCCCTGGTGTCCTCTAGGGAAGGAAATCGGCCGTCCTTACCTGGTCTGGCCTACATGTGACTCCAGATTCACAGCAAGGTGGTTGACTCTTTAGTGCCCTCCGGGATGGGCAATAAATGCCAGCCCAGCCAGCGATGCCCACATCCCATGAATGAATTTTTAAAAAACCCTTTCGTTTCCATTGACCTCAGGGGGTGAACATAAAAATAAAAATATAAGAAGTAATAACAGGAGCCTCTGTTTTATATATGTATATATATATATACAAAACAGGAGCATTGAGCCCTCTGCTCCTCTCCCCTCCATAACCCTTGATTCCCCGATGGCTCAACGATTTGTCTAATAACCCAGCATGCACTGCTCTTGGAGGGTGGAGAATTTTGAAAATTGACGACCTTCTGAGAGAAGAAATCTTTTCTCGCTTCCATGTTGAATGGGAAGCCCCTTATTTTTAAATTGTGCCCCGGGTCTCGATTCCCTCGTAAGAGTAAACATCCTTCCTGTCAAACTCCCTCGGAATCTATCATGTTTCAATACTTCTCATTCTTTTTAACTCCATTAGGCCCAATCTACTCAACCATTTCTCATAAGATAAACTCTTCATCACAGGAATCAGCCGAATGAACCTTCTCCAAATTTCTTCCAGAGCAAGTCTATCCCTTCTTCAATAAGGAGACCAAAACTGTTCCCAGAACTCTAGGTGTGATCTCCGTAGCCAGTCTGTTACTGTCTGTTCTGTATCCCCGAGCTCTGCAGCCCAATCAATGACAAAAATCAGACAAGATTATCATGTGGAAAATAAAATTTTCTGCACAATGTTTTGTTTCTTATTAGAAACATAGAAAACAGGTGCAGGAGGAGGCCATTCGGCCCTTTGAGCCTTCACCACCATTCAATATTGATCAAGGCTGATCATGCACTTTCAGTATCCCACTCCCAGTTTCTCTCCATACCCCTCGATCCCTATAGCCACAAGGGCCATGTCCAGCTCCCTCTTGATCATACCTAACGAACTGGCCCCAACAACTTTCTATGGTAGAGAATTTCACAGGTTCACAACTCTCTAAGTGAAGAAGTTCTTCCTCATTTCAGTCCTGAATGGTTTGCCCCTTATTGTTAGATTGTGACCCCTAGTTCTGGACTTTCCCAACATCGGGAACATTCTTTCCGCATCGAGCTTGTCCAATCCCATCAGGATTTTATATGTTTCCATGAGATCCCCTCTCATTCTTCTAAATTCCAGTGAGTACAAGCCCAGTTCATCCAGTCTCTCTTCATATGTCAGTCCTGCCATTCCGGGAATCATTCTATGCAGCTCCTGTAGTCTGGCTCTTGTGCTCATATTAACCTGCTGTCAGTGACCACTCTATGTTGTTTGTGTGGTACAGCGGGTGTTTGAGTGGGAGTCGGAACCCCCCCGAGAGTGTGTCAGGGGGCCGGGCAAAGCAGCCACAAGTGGTCTCTCACAGTAGCCCCAGCCTTCCTAACACTGGCTGTCCGTCAATGGCTGACAGAAGCTCAGAGCTGAGGGAAAGACAGTGTCTGGTTTCCATCCCACTAATCGGTGATGAAGCCAACCACAAGTAACCTGCCTCAGACAGTTCTGTGTTCCACTGCAATGAAAACAGAAAATGCTGAAAATGCCCAGCAGGTCTGGCTGCATCTGTGAAAGGAGAAACAGAGTTAATGGCCAGAAATCTCCAGCCATTCACGCCGGCAAGATCTCCCAGTCCCATCAACAGCGCATCCCCTGCCATGGGTTTCCCGCCAGCAAGGGGTGGCTTCAGTGGGAACTCCCATTGACAGCTACAGGACCAGAAGATCTAGATGGCCTAGTGGTATTGTCATCAGACTGTTAATCCAGAAACTCAGCTCATGTTCCGGGGATCCGGGTTCGATTCCCACCACGGCAGATGGTGGAATTTGAATTCAATAAAAAAAATTAATTAAGAATCTACGGATGACCATGAAACCATTGTCGATTGTCGGGAAAACCCATCTGGTTCACTAATGTCCTTTAGGGAAGGAAATCTGCCGTCCTTACCTGGTCTAGTCGATATATGACTCCATCTGACGAAGGGGCAGCGCTCCGAAAGCTTATGGTATTTACTACCAAATAAACCTGTTGGACTTTAACCTGGTGTTGTGAGACTTCTTACTGCGATATATGACTCCAGAGCCACGGCAATGTGGTTGACTCTTAACTGCCCTTGGGCAACCGGGGATGGGCAATAAATGCTGGCCAGCCAGCGATGCAAATGTCTCATGAATGAAAAAAAAATCCCACTGCCAGTGAACGCCACCTCCCGCCACCAAGTAAACCCGTGCAGGAGGCCAGAGAATCTCACACAATGATTCAGGTCGATGCCCTTATGTCAAATCGCATGGGGCATCCTAACCCAATTGAGGATGGCGGCTTGGCTCTTGATGCTGCTGGCCCAATCAGAGGGTTGGCAGCTCTGAAGCCTTGGCATTGCGACTGGAAGAAATGGGCACTGCTGAGGCAGGTAGGAGACCTCACGGGCACCTCAAAATGGAGCAGCCCTTGTACAAGTCTTGGCAAACTATGGTGCAGGATGGTCGAGGGAGGAAGGGCAAACCCCCTCCGGGGGCATCGCTGGGGCCGGAGAAGCTAACTTTCATGCCTGTGACCCACTATTTGGTCTCTGGAGCTCCAACTCTGAAGGCCATGCCCTCAGGCTGCTGCAGGGAGATTGCCACTGATAGCGAAGGGGAACTGTCTCCACACAACTCCCAGCTATTTCACCGGCTGTAGAACCTATTTTCCAGCCACTTGTGGAACGGTAACATTCAGTCCACTCTTCTGTTTAGCAAACATCTAGATAAAGCTGGCCTGGAATCCAGCCCATGTTGCAGTTTTCTGGGCAACATGAGACAGATACAGGGCAAGATGCTCTGTCGCAGAGTCAGTGCAGACCTGATGGGCTGAATGGCCTCTTACTGCACTGTTGGGATTCCATGATGCTTCAAAGAGCTTTGACATGTCCTGGGTTCTTTCTGCACTGTCGGGATTCTGTGGTTCAATGGAATTGTACCTGTAGGTGCTGGGAGGCTTTGTGGAATCAGGACGTGAGCCATTCTGAACAGTGTAAGAAGTCTCACAACACCAGGTTAGAGTCCAACAGGTTTATTTGGTATCACGAGTTTTCGAAGCGTTGCTCCTTCATCAGGTGACTCACCTGAAAGCTCGTGATTCCAACTAAACCTGTTGGACTTTAACCTGGTGTTGTGAGACTTCTTACTGTGCCCACCCCAGTCCAATGCCAGCATCTCTACATCATTCTGAGCAGGTTAACCAGCCTCCGACCTGTTTTTGTCGCCAGGGCTGGTGTAGAATTTGACTGTAATTTTGAGATACTACTTTTTCTTTTCTTAATTTGAGGCCAAGAGCAGCTCCTCAGCCAGTTGCCCCCTCCATGCCTCCCCCACTCCCACCCCGCTGTGCTTGCACAGCGCACAGTCTTAACTGAGGATGAAAATCTTGTTTTTTGTTTAAACCGTGTTTTTGGTTATTTTTAATATTTTTATCACAGTGACATGCCTATTCCTCAGATCTGTGGTCTACGCTGAAATAAGCTGCAAGGGTTTTAATTGCATTACAGTAATTTTGTTTTTTTTTGTACCCATGCTCCCCTCCCTCTCCCCAAGTTTTTTTACCCTTCCATTGACAGTTATGCCTTTGGCTTCCAACACCCTAATCTCTGGAATTCCTTCCCTAAATTCCTCGGGTCTATCTTTCTCTCCTCCTTGAAGAGGCTCCTTGAAGCCCAACTCTTTGACCAAGCTTTGGTCTTGACAACTTATGTGGTGCAGTGTTAAGCTTTGCCTCACTACACTCCTGTGAAAGATTTGAACACATTAGGGGGCCCTCTCTAAATGCAAGTTGTTGTTGTTGAATTGGCAGTACACAATCTGGCGGATGTGGATAAGGAAACTTAGACGAGTACTTTCAGCGCTTGTCTGAGACAGAGGTAGATAAAACAGGAATGTCAGTCCGTCAGTGCATTTCTTTCCCCTGCCTTAGGCAGCACCTGTGATAGTTTGCCCATGGAAAAGGAGCTGCCATGATCATATTTGGGAGGGAACGACTTCTCTGCATGAAGAGATGTCTCCACGCTGTCTGTGCAGAGTTTGCACGTTCTCCCCGTGTCTGCGTGGGTTTCCTCCGGGTGCTCTGGTTTCCTCCCACAATCCAAAGATGTGCGGGTTAGGTGGATTGGCCATGTTAAATTGACCCTAGTGTCAGGGGGATTAGCAGGGTAAATGTGTGGGGTTACGGGAATACTGGGTGGGATATGGTCGGTATAGACTCGATGGGCCAAATGGCCTCCTTCTGGGATTCTATGAGATTGACAGACTGGAGCTCTGGAAGCCGTAGGAACTCTAGACAGAAATCAAAAGAGAAGACGGCATCCTAAATGGTCCAAAGTTTGCTTTCTATTCATAACAGCACATTAACAAGAAAAATCCTGTCACAAGCTCGTGTGAAGTGAATATTTTGAACTGAAGCTGTTGTAATTATCTATAACAGCCTATAATTTCATGCATATTAAAGAAATGGAGAAAGTACAGCTCTATAAATGTCGAAGTCCTCACTGATAATTGATTTTCTGTGATTTTTCCCTGTGGAGAGGCAGGTGATTAGCAGTTTTTAAAATTACCTTTTTCAGATAATTATGTAACTGTGGGTGTAACATGTTCTTTCATGTCGTTATGATGCATCAGTTCCTGCCAAGGGTATTCTCACATTGCCATAACAACAACTTGTCGCACTATGGTTAGCACTGCTGCCTCACAGCACCAGGGACCCGGGTTCGATTCCCGGCTTGACTCACTGTCCGTGCGGAGTCTGCACGTTCTCCCCGTGTCCGCGTGGGTTTCCTCTGGTTTCCTCTCTCAGTCTGAAAGATGTGCTGGTTAAGTGCATTGGCCATGCTAAATTCTCCCTCAGTGTACCGGAGTGTGGCGACTAGGGGATTCTCACAGTAACTTCATTGCAGTGTTAATGTAAGCCTACTTGTGACAATAATAAATAAACTTAAAACTTTAAACTTGTATTTAGATAGCACCTTTAATGTAACCCAACAGCCCAAGGCACCTCGCGGCGGCATTGCAATGCAAAATTAGACACCAGGCCAGATAAGCTGCGATTAGGTGGGATTGCCAAAAGCTTGGTCGAAGAGGTAGGTTTGTAGGAGTGACCTAAAAGAAGAGAGGGAGGTGGGGGGCGGGATTTGAGAGCTCAGAGCTCAGACTGCTGAAGACGCAGTCACCAACTAAAATCTAAGATATGCAAGGGGCAAGAATTAGAGGAGGGCACAGATTCCAGAGAGTTGTGGGGTTGGAGATTACAGAAATTGGGGGGGTGGTGAGGAGCGAGGCGGTTGTACTGAGACCAGTGGGTAAATCCCTCTTATTCAGCCACTACATGATTGTGGGCCCCACATCAGGAAGTGGGGAGCTGCTGAAAGCCGCACCCCTGCCCTTACCTCTGACCCCCTTCACCTCCCCCACCCCTCCCTATTATCCCCACCCCACGAACCCCCATCCCACCCTCACTCACCTGCGTCCCCAGATCCAACAAGGGCTCCTCACCTGATGCGCGATAAATCACACGGGAGGCTGGATGTACCCGGGAAATAAAGGCTTTTATTGCCAACAATAACGGAGCTACTATATACAATATACAATCCCAGACTAAAGGGTCACCAGGCAGAGCAGTGACCTTTATACCTCTCCCGGAAGGCGGAGCCAACTGGGGTGTACCATAGGACTATATTAACAGGTAGAACAGCCCAACCCTAACCCCAACAGTAACATATCTACAGACTCATAGTGCTGGCCAAACCATGGCTCAGCACTCCTGGTGGTGACCAACAATGGTTCACCACATCACCTGTACAGGGCATTGGTGAGGCCGCAGCTGGAATACTGTGTGCAGTATTGGTCCCCTTATATGAGGAAGGATATATTGGCATTGGAGGGAGTGCAGAGAAGGTTCACCAGGTTGATACCGGAGATGAGGGGTTTGGATTATGAGGAGAGGCTGAGGAGATTGGGTTTGTACTCGTTGGAGTTTAGAAGGATGAGGGGGGATCTTATGGAGACTTATAAGATAATGCGGGGGCTGGATAGGGTGGAGGCGGAGAGATTCTTTCCACTTAGTAAGGAAGTTAAAACTAGAGGACACAGCCTCAAAATAAAGGGGGGGGTCGGTTTAAGACAGAGTTGAGGAGGAACTTCTTCTCCCAGAGGGTGGTGAATCTCTGGAATTCTCTGCCCACTAAGGTGGTGGAGGCTACCTCGTTGAATATGTTTAAAGCGCGGATGGATGGATTCCTGATCGGTAAGGGAATTAAGGGTTATGGGGATCAGGCGGGTAAGTGGTACTGATCCACGTCAGATCAGCCATGATCTTATTGAATAGCGGGGCAGGCTCGAGGGGCTAGATGGCCTACTCCTGCTCCTATTTCTTATGTTCTTATGTTCTTATTACCGGCAGCAGCCACCACTCCTGGTGGCGCTGTCAGCAATGGAAAGCTGGTGACCTCTGACTTGCTTGGGGGAGGCTCTCGGCAGGCGAGATTCCTGCCCATGGGGTCCTAAACCCCAGGGAAGGCCTGACGCTGGCCAAATGTATTTCAAATGTTGTAATCGTACCCGCCGCTACCATCTCCTCGGGCAGCTCATTCCATACACGCACCACCCTCTGTGTGAAAAAGTTACCCCTCAGGTCCCTTTTTAAACTTACTTTTGTTGGGCTGTACCCATCCATGCCCCCCCCCCCCCCACTCCCTCCTCCCTGGGAGAGGTGCAGTTCTCTCATCAGTCCTTCAAGCAGTGGGCAAGACCCCCATTACTTGTATTAAATCCACCCCATGGTGCGAGTTCGGACATGGGCAACAGAGTTATGGATAACCTCAAGTCTGCAGAGAGTATAACGTGGACAAGCAGCCAGGAGTGAATTGTATCAGTTAAGTTTAGGGGTTGCATTGGCATAGAGTCATTGGGGTGAATGTTACCTGCCACGGAAATCGGAGCGGGCGAGGGACAGACCATGGAAAGGTCCGTTGAATTCGGGCAGGACTTTCCAGTCTCGGGGCGAGCAAGGCCAAAGATTCCTACCCATAGAGTCATAGAGATTATACAGGCAAAAACAGGCCCTTCAGCCCAACGAGTCCATGTCATCCAGGTTTTCTAAGCTGAACTAGTCCCATTTGACTGTGTTTCTCCCATATCCCTCTAAACCTTTCCCATCCATGTACCTGTCCAAATGTATTTCAAATGTTGTAATCGTACCCGCCGCTACCATCTCCTCGGGCAGCTCATTCCATACACGCACCACCCTCTGTGTGAAAAAGTTACCCCTCAGGTCCCTTTTAAATCTTTCCCCTCTCACCTTAAACCTAAGGCCTCTAGTTTTGGACTCCCCTATCCTGGGGAAAAGACCTTGGCTATTCACCTTATCGATGCCCCTCATGATTTTATAAACCTCTATAAGATCATCCCTCATCCTCCTACATTCCAGGGAAAAAGGTCCCAGCCTATCCAGCCTCTCCTTATAATTCAAACCTTCCAGTCCCGGTAACATCCTTGTAAATATCTTTTGCACCCTTTCCAGTTTAATGACATCCTTCCTATAGCAGGGTGACCAGAATTGTACACAGTACTCCAAGTATTCCCCAGCAATGTGGTTGACTCTCAACTGCCCTTGGGCAACTAAGAATGGGTGATAAATACCGGCCATCCAGCGACATCCTTGTCCCACAAATGAATAAAAAAGTAAAAAACAAGATGTGGCCTTACCAATGTCTTATACAGTTATAACGTAACGTCCCAGCTCCGACGTTATGCTCGGACTGATGAAGGCAAGTGTGCCAAATGCCTTCTTCACCATCCTATCTACCTGTGACACCACTTTCAGGGGACTATGTACCTGCACCCCTCCAGGTCTCTCGGTTCCACAACACTCCCAGGGCCCTACCATTAACTCTGTAAGTCCTGCCCTGGTTTGTCTTACCAAAATGCAACACCTTGCATTTATCTGAATTAAACTCCATCTGCCATTCCTTGGCCCACTGTCCCAGTTGATCAAGATCATGTCTTAGATAACTTTCTTCACTGTCCACTGCACCACCAATTTTGGTGTCATCCACAAACTTACTAACTTGAGTGAGGGTGCCAGCAGATGGACTGATAATGAAATGGAGTAAGGCAACACTTAGAGATGGAAATAGGAAGTCCTACTGATGACACACATATGTGGTCAGAAACTCAGGTTCGAATCCAGGTTTCGTCAGGACAGTGCTATATCCACCTAACTGACTATATTTAACAATCTTTTAAGAATTTTTAAAAATTCATTCATGGGATATGGGCGTTGCTGGCTGGCCAGCATTTATTGCCCATCCCAGTTGCCCGAGGGCAGTTGAGAGTCAACCACATTGCTGTGGCTCTGGAGTCACATGTAGGCCAGACCAGGTAAGGACGGCAGATTTCCTTCCCTAAAGGACATCAGTGAATCAGAAGGGTTTTTCCGACAATCGACAATGATTTCAGGGTCATCAGTAAATTCTTAATTCCAGACATTTTTTATTTAATTCAAATTCCACCATCTGCCGTGGCGGGATTCGAACCCAGGTCCCCAGAACATTGGCTGAGTTTCTGGAGTCATGATCTAGCGATAATACCACCAGGCCATCGCCTCCCCTAATGTCCTTCCAGGTGAATATCTCCATCAGCTAGAGATGGAGTCAGCGAATCAGGCAGTAGTTCATGAGACACACTTAAAAATGTGTCCCAATGGCCACTGGAATAAAATACTTAAACAAGTTATCTTTCTCAGTTTAGTTGATAATCTACTCAAGCTGTTTGCTTTTTCCCAGCACTGACAATTTCACCTTATGGTTACAAGTGTTGTGTGATCTAGGAGGGTGAATCTGTTTCCAAGACAACGGAGCCTGGCATCGGCAGGAACAGCCTTGTGAGATAAATTTAATGTTTCTCTCTCTCTCTCTAGTTGGGCTTAAGATTTATGTAATTTTAAAGCGAAAAGATTCATGAAAATGGTTCCCGGGATGAGAAACTTAAAATCATAGAATCGCTACAGTGCAGAAGGAGGCCATTCAGCCCATCGAGCCTGTACCGACCACAATCCCACCCAGGCCCTATCCCCGTGACCCCACACATTTACCCTAGCTAGTCCCCCGACACTAAGGGTCAATTTTAGCACGGCCAATCAACTTAACCTGCACATCTTTGGAGTGTGGGAGGAAACCGGAGCACCCGGAGGAAACCCACGCAGACACGGTGAAAATGTGCAAACACCACGTAGTGACCTGAGGCCGGAATTGAACCTGGGTCCCTGGCGCTGTGAGGCAGCAATGCTAACCACTGTGCCACCGTGCTGTAACTTCAGTTATGGAGATAGATTAGACAAGTTGAGACTGTTCTCCTTGGGGAAGAGAATATTGCGTGGAGATTTGATCGAGGTGTTCAAAATCATGAGGGATCTGGGACAGAGTAGATAGGGAGAAATTGTTCCCTGGTGGAAGGATTGAGTGCCAGAAGGCACCAAGTTAATGTAATTGGCAGAAGAAGCAATGGTGACCATAATAGACTCCCTATAGTGCAGAAGGAGGCCATTCAGTCCATTGAGTCTGCACCGACAACCATCCCACCCAAGCTCCTATCCCCATAACCCCATGTAGGGATAATTTAGCATGGCCAATCAACCTAACCCGCACATTTTTGGAGTGCAGGAGGAAACTGGAGCACCCCCACGCAGATATGGGGAGAACGTGCAGACTCCACACCGGGACCCGGGTTCAATACCCGAGGGTGGAATTGAACATGGGTCCCTGGCGCTATGAGCCAGCAGTGCTAACCACTATGCCACCCCCACCAGAAGAAAAAACTATTTGGTGCCCTGAATGTTTGGGTAGGAATGCATTACCTCCAAGTGTGGTGCAGGTCCAATCGAGGCATTCAAGAGGGAACTGGATTATTATCCGATAAGGAAGAATTTGCAGGGTTACTAGGAGAAGGTGTGGGGGGGAGGAAGAGTGGCAAATCTGAACTTCTAGGAGCCAGTGCAGTGACGGGGAACCATATGGCCTCCTTCTGTGCTGTAACCATTGTGCAATTCTTGTGCAATGATTTTGTGTCCTAACTGACTTTTCTTTGTATCCGATTTGAGAGAGGAAGGAGTTAACAGAACCAGAAAATTATTTCTTCGAGTGAGATAGAAGGCGAATGAGTGTAAATTATCCACATTCGGTTGTTCTTGGAGAACAGGGGTGAACCTTGTGCAGTGCAGGTTTATACTTAAAGCAGGCATGCCAAACAGTACAGAACCACATCAATTTTGCCAAATGTTTTTTTCGATTCGTACCATGTCCCTTTAAATTTTCCACTTGTCTTTGCAGTTCATTTTTGCAATCTGTTTTCGCGATAATTGAATTCCGAAAATACTTAAAAGCCCAAGAGATCATTTATAAAAGTTCCAAACCAATAACAAAGAACGCCTGTAAAATGCCGCTGCATTCCAGCGTCTATGGTTAATTAGGCCCCAGTTTTAAATGTTGATTTTTGAGATTAAACAGCATTCAAGCTTTACTTTATTGGTTCAGTATGCTTTCCTAGCCGTCTAGATTGGCGATTGCAGGTATCTCGGATTAATGTCTGGATGGCTGTGCTTGTGAGGCTGAGGTTGAACCTCACAAAACAAGAAATGTCCCAGTTTTGGGAAGCGGGAGTCAGTTTGTTTCCAGTTGGCAGCAAGATGCCACACCGATCTCACCCAGTTGAGAAACGGCTGCCAGCCTCGCAGGAGGTTGACCACTGGCTTGCGGGCAGGGTGCAGAGGAGGGGATGCATCGGCCGTGGCTCACTGGCTAGCACTCACACCCCCTCCCCCTCTCCAAATATTGTGGCCGGAATTCTCCGGCCGTTCACGCCGGCGGGTTTCCCGCCAGCGTGGGGTGGCGTCAATGGGAATTCCCATTATCACGGCGGGACCAGAGAATCCCGCCACTAGCAAACAACACACCACCTCCCGCTGGCGGGAAACATGCGGCTGGGAGGCTGGGGAATCTCACCCTACGGATTCAAGTCCTGCACCAGAGACTTGATCACAAAAATCAAGGCCAACACTCCAGTGCAGTACTGAAGGAGTGCAACACTGTCTGAGGTGCCATCTTTCAGATGCGACTTTAATCCGAGGCACTTTCCACCCTCTCGTGTGGATGTAAGAGACCCCCTGGCACTATTGCGCAGAAAGAGGAGGCGCTGTGTGGAGTTTGCACATTCTCCCCGTGTCTGCGTGGGTTTTCTCCGGCTGCTCCGGTTTCCTCCCACACTCCAAAGATGTGCGGGTTGGGTGCATTGGCCATGCTAAATTGCCCCTTAGTGTCCCGGGATGGGTAGGTCAGAGGGATTAGCGGGGTAAATATGTGGAGTTACGCTAGGGCCCAGGTGGGATTGTTGTCGGGACAGACTCGCTGGGCTGAATGGCCTCTGTCTGCACTGTAGGATTCTATGATTCTAAGAGTAGGGGTTTCATCCTTGGTGCCCTAATCAATACTGACCCTGCAATCAACTCTCAAGAAACACATCATGTGGCCATTATCACATTGCTTGTGTGGGATCTTGCTGTGCGCACATTGGCTGCTGTGTTTCCTACATTCCAACAGTAACCATTCTTCAAGGAGTTCTTCAGTGGCTGTGAAGTGCTTTGGGATATCTGCTAGTTATGAAAAGTGCTATATCAATGCAAGTTATCTTCTAACATTGTCTAGAACAACAGTGCTATATTATCTGCTGTATGTTTTTCCAGGAATAACCTATGGTTCAGGTAACTCAGTTCAAAATCCTATTGTCTAGAAAGTAAAATCCATTTGCCTTTCCCAGGCATTAGCTATTATTCCAGTTCTCTTCCCGCACCTAGTGGTACATTAGGTCAGACTTTCATCTGTTTCCATAGCTAGTAATTCCCGGAACAGGTCACTATTCTGTCGCCAGAGGCTTATAGCTTGATGGGCGCCACTCCACATCGAGTGTGGCTGACCAGGAATATCTCCCACTTGTACCGCCAGCCATTGGCGTGTTTGGAAGGATTTGCAAGTTGGCACACTCAACCTCTTTGACTGTGTTACGGACGCACCTTCCTTGGTCATCAAGTCCTGGGATAGGATTCAAACCCGGAACTTCTGGCTCAGAGGCAGGAATGCGGCACGGTAGCACAGTGGTTAGCACTGCTGCTTCACAGCTCCAGGGACCTGGGTTCGATTCCCAGCTTGGGTCACTGTCTGTGTGGAGTTTGCACATTCTCCTCGTGTCTGCGTGGGTTTCCTCCGGGTGCTCCGGTTTCCTCCCACAGTCCAAAGATGTGCGGGTTAGGTTGATTGGCCATGTTAAAAATTGCCCTTAGTGTCCTGAGGTGCGTAGGTTGGAGGGATTAGTGGGTAAATATGTAGGGATATGGGGGTCGGGCCTGGGTGGGATTGTGGTCGGTGCAGACTTGATGGGCCGAATGGCCTCTTTCTGCACTGTAGGGTTTCTATGATTTCACTGCGCCACAAAGACCTCCATTAGTTATAATGGCTTCCAATTTTCATCATCAGGAATGATAACATCCAAACTCGACCTATGATTCCCATCTCTTGTCTAAATCATCAAATCGTGGATTTCACTTTGGCGAAAGAGTTAACTTTATCAATGATACAAAATCATGATGGGTCCTGATTACGCACTCTCCTCACTGCAGCTGCCACAACAGCCTGCTGATCATTGCTAATTTGCAGGATTTCTGTGCGTGCAAGTCTTGGGAAATGCATACTTTGCTCTTGTATTAAGAGAAAAAGGAGCGTGCTCCCTTGGTATAAACTCAGCTGGTCCATAGAGGCTAATGTACCTTTCCAAATCAGCAAAATGAACTGTTCATTCTCCACTCATGTAGTCTGCTGATTTCTTGGTGAAGTGCAGTCTCGCAAGCACCAGCTTATAAAACATCAGCAACTTGCATTCATATAGCAACTTTTAAAGCAATATAAATCATCCCAGGCTCTTCACGGGAGCATTATAAAACAAACAATGACACCAAGCCACAGAAGGAGATATTTGATTTGATTTATTATTGTCACATGTATTGGGACACAGTGAAAAGTATTGTTTCTTGCATGTTACACAGACAAAGCATACCGTTCACAGAATACATAGGGGAGAAGGAAAGGAGAGGGTGCAGAATGTAGTGTTACAGTCATAGCTCGGGTGTAGAGAAAGATCAACTTAATATAAGGTAGGTCCATTCAAAAGTCTGATGGCAGCAGGGAAGAAGCTGTTCTTGAGTCGGTTGGTACATGTCCTCAGACTTTTGTATCTTTTTCCAGACAGAAGAAGGTGGAAGAGAGAATGTGCAGGATGCGTGAGGTCCTTAATTATGCTGGCTGCTTTTCTGAGGCAGTGCAAAGTGTAGACAGAGTCAAAGGATGGGAATCTGGTACCTGGTTAGAAGGGTAGGTTTTAAGCAGTGTTTTGATGTCGAGAGGAGGTGAGGTTTAGGGAGAAAATTTCAGAGCTTCGGTTCAAGGCAACAGGCGGCATGGCTGCCAACGGTCGAGCGATTAAAATTGGAGATACTCACGAGGTCAGGATTCGAAGATGCCAGGCTGTGGGTTTGGAGGAGATTAGTTTTTACCACATTCTTTCACAGGATGTGAGCACCTTTGGCTAGACCAGCATTTGTTGCCCATCCCTGATTTCCTTTGAACTGAGTGGTAGTTAAGAGTCAACCACATTGCTGTGGCTCTGGAGTCACATGTAGGCCAGACGGGTAAAGATGACAGGTTTCCTCCCCTAAGGACGTTAGTGATCAAGCTTACAGAGATAAGGAGGAGACAGGGCAATGGATGGATTTGGAAACAAAAGTGAGAAGTTTGAAATCAAGACGTTACATGCAAACCTTAAAACAATACATGGAAATACTGAGAAGCTACAACATGAAACTAGGCCAATCAGATACCAAAATGGGGGAGGCAGTGGCGTAGTGGTACTGTCACTCGACTAGTAATCCAGAGACCGAGAGCAATGGTCTGGGGTCCCTGGTTCGAATCCCAGCATGGCAGATGGTGAAATTTGAATAAAAATCTGAAATTTAAAATGTCTATAGATGACCATGAAGCCATTGTCGTAAAAACCCATCTGGTTCACTAATGTCCTTCAGGGAAGGAAATCTGCCGCCCTGACCTGGCCTGGCCTACATGTGACTCCAGAGCCACAGCAATGTGGATTAAGATGCCCCCCTCAAGGGTAATTAGGAATGGGTAATAAATGCTGGCCCAGCCAGCGACACCCTCAACCCATGAAGGAATTTTTAAAACATTCGTCCATGTTACTATTTCCCCTCTGGACATGATCATATTTACCAGTTCTGATTCCCTTCCATCCCTTTACGTTCGTCTACCTATCCAACAGTAATAACAGCTTGCATTTATATAGCACCTTTAACCATAGAGAAGGCCTACAGTGCAGAAAGAGGCGATTTGGCCCATCGAGTCTGCATCGAGTCTCTGAAAGAGGATCTCACCCAGGCCCTCCATTCCACCCTCTCGCTGTAACCCCATGCATTGATCATGGCCAATGCACCTAACCTGCACATCTTTGGACTATGGGAGGAAACCGGAGCACCCGGAGGAAGCCCACGCAGACACGGGGAGAATGTGCAAACTCCACACAGACAGTGACCCGAGGCCGGAATTTCTGGCCCTATGGGAAAGCAGTACTAACCACTGTGCCACAGATGGGATGAAGTAACTCCTCAGTTGCAATTTAGGAAATGTGGAAGCCAATTTGCAGACAGCAAACTCCCACATACAGAAATGGGTTAATCGGGCGGGGAGGGGGGGGTGGTGCGAATCTTTTTATGTGATGTTGATTGATGGATAAACATTGGCCAGGGCAGTGGGAATAACTCCCATTCTCAGCTCTGAAATAGTGCTCACGTGAGCAGACAAAGTGTCAGTTTAAGGTTTCATCTGAAAGACAGCACCTCTGACAGTACAGGACTCCTCCAGTACCCCACTGAAATCTCACTCACAATATCTGTGCTTAAGTCACAGGAGTGGGACTTGAACTCACTTGAACCCTTCTGACTCAGACGCAAGAATGCCACCCACTGAGTCACAACAGCAATTATCCTGATTGGTTCTGTTTTCCAGTATTAAACTGAGTAGTACATTGACGGCAAGAAACTACAAAAGGTCGTGAATGTAGTCCAATCCATCACGCAAACCAGCCTCCCATCCATTGACTCTGTCTTTGCTTCCCACTGCCTCGGCAAAGCAGCCAGCATAATCAAGGACCCCACGCACCCCGGACATTCTCTCTTCCGCCTTGTTCCATCGGGAAAATGATACAAAAGTCTGAGGTCACGCACCAACCGACTCAAGAACAGCTTCTTCCCTGTTGTTGTCAGACTTTTGAATGGACCTATGTTGCATTAAGTTGATCTTTCTCTACACCCTAACTATTACTGTAACACTACATTCTGCACCCTCTCCTTTCCTTCTCTATGAACGGTATGCTTTGTCTGTGTAGCGTGCAAGGAACAATACTTTTCACTGTATACTAGTACATGTGACAATAAATCAAATCTAACATTGGCCAGGAGGTGGTCTTGTGGCACAGTGGGTAGCATCCTTGTCTTTGGGTTCAGATCCCACTCCACGACTTAAAAAAATTAGCAGCAGGGAAGAAGCTGTTCTTGAGTCGGTTGGTTCGTGACCTCAGACTTTTGTATCTTTTTCCCGAAGGAAGAAGGTGGAAGAGAGAATGTCCGGGGTGCGTGGGGTCTTTAATTATGCTGGCTGCTTTGCCGAGGCAGCAGGAAATGTAGACAGAGTCAATGGATGGGAGGCTGGTTTGCGTGGTGGCAAAGGAAGGTGCGTTCATAATACAAACAGGCTGATTATCAACCTTTCAACGCACGTCAAAGGCGGGCGGTCAGAGTAGGAGAGATTCCTGGTCAGTCACGTAATAAAAAGAAATTGGAGCCTCCACCATCATTATCCATAGCTCCAGACCACAACATGCGTGTTGTGGAGCATGCTGCCATAGCAACTGGGACTCCCTGTGTGAACTGTAACACTACCGACACCACTACTTTGGCCAATGTGACGGATTGAGCCGTCTCCAAACCCATCGAACTGGAGCGGAAGCAAATCACCCTCGATCCCGAGGAATTGCCTGAGGAAGAGAGTCCTCCGGCACAGATCATCCTCAACAAAGATTTCGAGCACTTTGCGAATTTTGGGACGTTTTCCTGTCACTTTGTCCACCCGTAACTAACTTCATTCATCTTGGCTCCTGCTCAGAGCAACTCTCATCTTACTCTCAGCCACGTAAAGGATTCATTTCCTCTCCACTGCCCTTCTGAGCTAAACATATTTTATTCTGCGAGGAAAAACAATTTCTTTTGCAGCCTCAGTTTTACTGCACAAATGAAGCATTTTGGATTTAATTGCCATCAGCAATTGCAGCAGACACAATTAGCACCTTGTCAATTCTGCGCAGATTCACAAGTATATTTGCCACTTAGGTAACAACCCTTTGAAGCTGCAATATGTGTGAGCAGTGCTTCCATTAACCCTTACCTTACTCTACACAAAAGGCTCACCCACTGTAATGTAAATTAAGCAGCTCATCTTTTCTATATTCATTTCAATCTACTAGGTCCCTCAAGATTCAGACTTCCCCTGCTCCCTTTGTGATGTTTTGTGCGTTTCTGAGCTAGGTTTCTGCTCCTCCCCAAGATTCTGCCGACACTTGGAAGTCAGTGTTTTGCTGGCGTTGAACTGACGCTCATAGAATCCCTACAGTGCTGAAGGAGGCCATTCGGCCCATTGGGTTTGCACCAACCACAATCCCACCCAAGCCCTATCCCCATAACCCCATGTATTTACCCTAGCTAGCCCCCCTGACACTAAGGGGCAATTTAGCATGGCCAATCCACCTAACCCGCACATTGCTTCTTGGAAGTACAGCAGAGAGGGAGAGATTCGCGAGAGGAGTGCTGCGGGTAAGCGCTTTTATTTTTTAACTTACTTTTTCGCGGGTTTCTTTTTAAATATCTAAACCCGGAAGTGGTCGCGCAGGGAGGTCTGGGAGAGAGAGATTTTTTTTTTTCCCCAATAAATTGGAACAGAGAGGAATCCCGATACTCTACACTTGTAGAGTATCCCACCCTCCCTCCTCCTCTAACCTAAAAAAAAGACCCAGTGAGAGCAGGGCTTTGGAGAAAACAGGAGGAGGAAAGGTAAGTTTAAAATTTTCATTCACTTTTTTTTTCCCTGTGTGTTTAAAAGGGCAATTATGAGTGTGAGGCCAGTATGTTGTTCCCAATGTAGGATGTGGGAGGTCCTGGAGGCTCCTAGCCTCCCGGACGACCATATCTGTGCTGGGTGTGTTGAGCTGCGGTTCCTAAGGGACCATGTTAGGGAACTGGAATTGCAGCTCGAGGACCTTCGCCGGGTTAGGGATAGTGAGGAGGTCATTGACAGGAGCTAACGGCAGGTGGTCAAACCGGGACCACGGGAGGAGGGTAACTGGGTAACAGTGAGGAAGGAGAAAGCTCGGTTGATGGTGAGCACCCCGGTGGATGTGCCCCTTAATAATAAGTACTCCTGTCTGAGTACTACTGGGGAGGACAGCCCACCTGGGGGAAGCAGCGGTGGCAGTGTCTCTGGAGCTGAGCCTGGCCCAGTAGTGCAAAAGGGTAAGGAAAGGAGGGTAGTGCTAATTGGGGACTCTACGGTGAGGGGGTCAGATAGGCGTTTTTGCGGACACAGACGGGACTCTCGGATGGTGGTTTGCCTCCCTGGTGCAGGGGTCCGGGATGTCTCTGGTCGAGTCCCAGAAATCCTGAAGGGGGAGGGAGAGGAGCCGAAGGTCGTGATGCATATAGGTACTGCTGACATAGGTAGGAAGAGGGAAGGGGTCATGAAAAGAGAATATAGGGAGTTAGGTAGACAGCTGAGAAAGAGGAATGCAAAGGTAGTAATCTCGGGATTGCTGCCTGTGCCGCGGGAGAGTGAGAACAGGAATCGGTGGAGAATGAATGTGTGGCTGAGGGACTGGAGCAAGGGACAAGGATTTGGGTACTTGGATCATTGGGACCTCTTTAGGGGCAGGTGTGACCTGTTTAAAAAAGACGGGTGGCACTTGAATCCCAGGGGGACCAATATCCTGGCGGGAAGGTTGGCTAAGGCTACTGGAGAGACTTTAAACTAGAAAGGTTGGGAGGAGGGAATCGAAATGAGGGGACTGAGAGCGAGGAGGTTAGCTCGCAAATAGATAAGGAATGTAGACAGGGTAAGAGGGAGGTTAGACGAGTGATGGAGAAGGGAAGTGCTCAGGCTGAAGGCCTGAGATGTGTCTATTTTAATGCCAGGAGTGTAGTGAATAAAGTGGATGAGCTTAGAGCGTGGATTGCTGCTTCGAATTGTGATGTGGTGGCCATTACGGAGACTTGGATGTCTCAGGGACAGGACTGGGTGCTTCAGGTGCCGGGTTTTAGATGTTTCAGGAAGGACAGGGAGGGAGGCAAGAGAGGGGGGGGAGTGGCACTGTTGATCAGGGATAGTGTCACGGCTGTAGAGAAGGTGGACGCCGTGGAGGGATTGACTACGGAGTCTCTGTGGGTGGAGGTTAGGAACAGGAAGGGGTCGGTAACTTTGCTGGGTGTTTTCTATAGGCCGCCCAATAGTAACAGAGATGTTGAGGAGCAGATGGGGAAACAGATCCTGGAGAGATGTAGGAATAACAGAGTTGTCGTGATGGGAGATTTTAATTTCCCAAACATAGATTGGAATATCCCTAGGGCTAGGGGTTTGGATGGAGAGGAGTTTGTTAGGTGTGTCCAGGAGAGTTTCCTGACACAGTATGTGGATAAGCCTACTAGAGGAGAGGCTGTACTTGATCTGGTGCTGGCTAATGAACCTGGACAGGTGGAGGATCTCTCGGTGGGTGAGCATCTTGGGGATAGCGATCATAATTCTATCTCCTTCACGATAGCATTGGAAAGAGATAGGATCAGGCAGGCTAGGAAAGTGTTTCTCTGGAGTAAAGGGAAATACAGTGTCATCAGGGAGGAAATTAGACGGGTAAATTGGAAGGAGGCATTCTTGGGGAAAAGTACCGAAGGAAAGTGGAGGATTTTCAAGGAATGTTTGGCTGGAGCTCTGCATGACAACATTCCGATGAGACAGGGGGGTGTTGGTAGGGTACGGGAACCGTGGTGCACGAAGGTTGTGATGAACCTGGTGAATAAGAAAAGAGAGGCGTACAGAAGGTTCAGAGAGCTAGGAGGTGTTAAGGATTTAGAGGAGTATACGGGATGTAGGAAGGAGCTTAAGAAGGAAATTAGGAGAGCGAGAAGGGGTCATGAGAAGACCTTGGCGGGTAAGATTAAGGAGAATCCCAAGGCTTTCTACAAATATGTCAAGAGTAAAAGGATGAGATGTGAAGGCATAGGACCCTTAAAAGGTGAAGGGGGAAAAGTTTGTGCGGAACCGTTAGAAATGGCGGAGGTGCTTAATGAATACTTTACCTCGGTATTCACGGTGGAAAGGGATCTGGGTGGTTGTACTGCTGGTTTGCGGTGGACAGAAAGGATCGAGCATGTGGACATAAAGAAAGAGGATGTGTTGGAACTATTGAATGGCATCAAGGTTGGTAAGTCGCCGGGACCGGATGGGATGTACCCCAGGTTACTGTGGGAGGCGAGGGAGGAGATTGCGGAGCCTTTGGCGATGATCTTTGCATCGTCGATGGAGACGGGAGAGGTTCCGGAGGATTGGAGGATTGCAGATGTGGTCCCTATACTCAAGAAAGGGAACAGGGACAGCCCGGGAAATTACCGACCGGTGAGTCTAACCTCAGTGGTTGGTAAGTTGATGGAGAGGATCCTGAGAGACAGGATTTATGATCATCTAGAGAGGTTTAGTATGATCAAAAGTAGTCAGCACGGCTTTGTCAAGGGCAGGTCGTGCCTTATGAGCCTGGTTGAGTTCTTTGAAAATGTGACCAAACACATTGACGAAGGAAGAGCGGTGGATGTGGTCTATATGGACTTCAGCAAGGCGTTCGATAAGGTCCCCCATGCAAGACTTCTTGAGAAAGTGAGAGGGCATGGGATCCAAGGGGCTGTTGCCTTGTGGATCCAGAACTGGCTTGCCTGCAGAAGGCAGAGAGTGGCTGTGGAGGGGTCTTTCTCTGCATGGAGGTCAGTGACCAGTGGAGTGCCCCAGGGATCTGTTCTGGGACCCTTGCTGTTTGTCATTTTCATAAATGACCTGGATGAGGAAGTGGAGGGATGGGTTGGTAAGTTTGCTGACGACACCAAGGTAGGTGGTGTTGTGGATAGTTTGGAGGGATGTCAGAAGTTGCAGCGAGACATAGATAGAATGCAAGACTGGGCAGAGAAGTGGCAGATGGACTTCAACCCGGATAAGTGTGTGGTGATCCATTTTGGCAGATCCAATGGGATGAAGCAGCAGTATAATATGAAGGGTACCATTCTTAGCAGTGTAGAGGATCAGAAGGACCTTGGGGTCCGGGTCCATAGGACTCTTAAATCGGCCTCGCAGGTGGAGGATGCGGTCAAGAAGGCGTACGGCGTACTAGCCTTCATTAATCGAGGGATTGAGTTTAGGAGTCGGGAGATAATGCTGCAGCTTTATAGGACCCTGGTTAGACCCCACTTGGAGTACTGCGCGCAGTTCTGGTCACCTCATTACAGGAAAGATGTTGAAGCCATTGAAAGGGTGCAGAGGAGATTTACAAGGATGTTGCCTGGATTGGGGGGCATGCCTTATGAGGATAGGTTGAGGGAGCTTGGTCTCTTCTCCCTGGAGAGACGAAGGATGAGAGGTGACCTGATAGAGGTTTACAAGATGTTGAGAGGTCTGGATAGGGTAGACTCTCAGAGGCTATTTCCAAGGGCTGAAATGGTTGCTACGAGAGGACACAGGTTTAAGGTGCTGGGGGGTAGGTACAGAGGAGATGTCAGGGGTAAGTTTTTCACTCAGAGGGTGGTGGGTGAGTGGAATCGGCTGACGTCGATGGTGGTGGAGGCAAACTCGTTGGGGTCTTTTAAGAGACTTCTGGATGAGTACATGGGATTTAATGGGATTGAGGGCTATAGATAGGCCTAGAGGTAGGGATATGATCAGCGCAACTTGTGGGCCGAAGGGCCTGTTTGTGCTGTGGCTTTCTATGTTCTATGTTCTATCCTTGGCCTTCAGGGATTGTTTTATGGGTGGCACAGTGGTTAGCACTACTGCCTCACAGCACCAGGGAACCAGGTTCGATTCCCGGCTTGGGTCACTGTCTGTGCGGAGTTTGCATGTCCTCCCCGTATCTGTGTGGGTTTCCTCCGGGTGCTTCGGTTTCCTCCCACAGTCCGAGAGAGATGAGATAACGTTTGTTATAACATTCATTCACCACCATCTGCAGATGTCAAAGGCTCCAAAAATTTCCGCATTTCAAATCGATGGATGATCGATCGTGGCCTTCTCCAATGGTCCCAGCATCAGCGATGTCAGTCTTCAGCCAATTCGATTCACTCCAGGTGAAGGCTGAAGGCACTGGATACTGCAAAGGCTTTGGGCCCTGACAACATCCAGACTGTAATACTGAAGACTTGTGCTCCAGAACTAGCCGTGCCCCTAGCCAGGCTGTTCCAGTACAGTTACAATGCTGGCATCTACCTGACAATGTGGAAAATTGCCCAAATATGATCTGTTGACAAGAGAAAGAAGACCCAGTCCAACGCCGGCATCTCCACATCATGACCTGTTGACAAGAACCAGGGCAAATCCAAGCCAGCCAATTACCACCCCTCAATCTACTCTCAATCATTAACAAAGTGATGGAAGGTGTTGTCTACAGTATCGTCAAGCAGCACTTACTCAGCAATAACCTGCTCGGTGACGCCCAGTTTGGGTTCCGTCAGGGTCACTCAGCTCCTGACCTCATTACAACCTTGGTCCAAACATGGGCAAAAGAGCTGAATGCCAGAGATGAGGTGAGAGTGACTGCCCTTGACATCAAGGCTGCTTTTGACCGAATGAAGCATCAAGGAGCCTCAGCAAAACTGGAGTCAATGGGAAGACCATAAAACATAGGAGCAGAATTAGGCCATTCAGCCCATCGGGTCTGCTCCACCATTCAATCATGGCTGATATTTTTCTCATCCCCATTCTCCTGCCTTTTTCCCATAACCCCTGATCCCCTTATTAATCATGAACCTATCTATCTCTGTCTTAAAGACACTCAATGACCTGGCCTCCACAGCCTTCTGCGACAAAGAGTTCCACAGATTCACCACCCTGTGGCTGAAGAAATTCCTCCTCATCTCTGTTTTAAAGGATCGTCCCTTTAGCCTGAGGTTGTGCCCTCTGGTTCTAGTTTTTCCTACCAGTGGAAACATCCTCTCCACATCTTCTCTATCCAGGCCTCGCAGTGTCTTGTAAGTTTCAATAAGATACCCCCCCATCCTTCTAAACTCCAATGAGTACAGACCCAGAGTCCTCAATCATTCCTCATACGACAAGCTCTTATTCCGGGGATCAGGGGGAAAGCTCTCTACTGGTTGAAGTCATACTTGATACAAAGGAAGATGGTGTTGGTTATTTTCTTTTGTAGAGTACATTTTAAGAATGTTCCAAGAGTTAGTTTTCATCCTGTCTAATGATGCTCAGAAAACAGAGTTGTAAGACTCTGGTCTAAGTGTGATGAAAGGTATTATTTGTCTCCTTAATGCTGTGAATCTGAAGATATCTTTGGGATTTAAAAAAAAGTTGCACTTGGTTATTTGTTTAACCTGTCTGCCTGATGATGTAGATAAACCCTGCAATCTGGATCAGCTACGTAGGAATCTGTTTGGGCAGGAAAAGAAAAACTGGGATAGACTTGATGGGCCAAATGGCCACCTTCTGTGTTCAAATCATTCTAGGATTCCATGAAGGCCAATCACCTCAGTCCCAGGACAATGTCGTAGGAGTTCCTCCGGGTAGTGTCCGGGGCCCTACCATCTTCAGCTGCTTCATCAATGACCTTCCTTCCATCAAAAAGTCAGATATGGGAATGTTTGCTGATGACTGCACATCACTCAATTCCATTCACAATTCCCGAGATGCTGAAGCAGTCTGTACCCGCATGCAGTGAGACTTGACAACATGTGCGGCATGGTGTCACGGTGGTTAGCACTGCTGCCTCACAGTGCAGGGGACCCGGGTTCAATTCCCGGCTCGGGTCACTGTCTGTGCCGAGTTCGCATGTTCTCCCCGTGTCTGCCTGAGTTTCCTCCGGGTGCTCCGGTTTCCTCCCACAGTCCAAAGATGTGTGGGTTAGGTGGATTGGCCATGATAAATTCCCCCTTAGTATCAGGAGGACTAGCTAGGGTAAATGCATGAGGCTATGGGGATAGAACCTGGGTGGGAT
The DNA here is from genome assembly GCF_964213995.1 of Mustelus asterias. NCBI lineage: Eukaryota > Metazoa > Chordata > Chondrichthyes > Carcharhiniformes > Triakidae > Mustelus > Mustelus asterias. Next base: position 158,595,077 of record NC_135802.1, read on the forward strand.
TGTGGTTGGTACAGACTCGATGGGCCAAATGGCCTCCTTCTGCACTGTAGGGATTCTATGATTCAGGCTTGGGATGATAAGTGACAAATAACAATCACCTAACACAAGTACCAAGCAATGACCATCTCCAAGAAAGAATCTATCTTCCCTTGATACGCCATGCTAAATTCTCCCTCAGTGTACCCGAACAGGTGCCAGAATGTGACGACTAGGGGATTTTCATAGTAACTTCATTGCAGTGTTCATGTAAGCCTACTTGTGACTAATAAATATAACTTTAACTTTTAACACAATCATCACTGAATCTCCCAATATCAACATCCTGAGAGTTGCCATTGACCAGAAGCTAAACTGGACAAGATAAAAGAGAAAGTTGGAGGCTGGGAATTCTGCGGTAAGTAACTTACCTTCTGACTCCCCAAAGCCTGTCCGCCATCTCCAAAGCAAGTCAGGCGTGTGATGGAATACTCTCCATTTGACTGGATGAGTGCAGCTCCATCAAGACGCTCGATACCAGCCAAAAGCAAAGCAGCCCACTTGATTGGCACCCCATCCATCACCTTGAACATTCACTCCCTCCACAGTGACAGCTGATGCACTGCAGCAACTCACCAGGGCTCCTTCGACAGCGTCTTGCAAGCTTGCAACCTCTTCCACTTAGAAAGACAAGGGCAGCTAAGACATGGTAACATGACTACCTGGAAGCAACCCCACCTCTCAAGTCACTCACCAACTTGACTTGGAGCTATATCGCTGTTCCTTCACTATTGCAGGGTCTAAATCTTGGAACTCAATCCCTAACAGCACTGTGGGTGCACCTATGTCACATGGGCAGTAGTGGTTGATGAAGATGACTCACGACCATCTTCTCAGTGGCAATTAGGGATAGGCAACAAATGATGCTCACATCCCATAAGAATATAACGGATGGCACGGTAGCACAGTGGTTAGCACTGCTGCTTCACAGTGCCAGGGACCCGGGTTCGATTCCGGTCTCGGGTGACTGTCTGTGTGGAGTTTGCATATTCTCCCCGTGTCGGCGTGGGTTTCCTCTGGGTGTTCCGGTTTCCTCCCACAGTCCAAAGATGTGGGGGTTAGGTGGATTGGCCATGCTAAATTGACCCTAGTGTCAAGGGGATTAGCAGGGTAAATATGTGGGGCTACGGGAATAGGGCTTGGGTGGGATTGTGGTCAGACTCGATGGGCCAAATGGCCTCCTTCTGCACTGTAGGGATTCTATGATTCTATGATATGACATCTGCTCATTTCACGTTACGATTCAGTGCCTAACTTACATCCAAAAAAAGTCCACTGATGTTTTTCTTAATCATTTTTGGATTGAATATTGAGGGTTCATTTTCATTCATAGATTCATAGAAGCCCTACAGTACAGAAAGAGGCCATTCGGCCCATCGAGTCTGCACCGACCACAATCCCACCCAGACCCTACCCCCATATCCCTACATATTTACCCACTAATCCCTCTAACCCACGCATCTCAGGACACTAAGGGGCAATTTTAGCATGGCCAATCAACCTAACCCGCACATCTTTGGACTGTGGGAGGAAACCGGAGCACCCGGAGGAAACCCACGCAGACACGAGGAGAATGTGCAAACTCCACACAGACAGTGACCCAAGCCGGGAATCGAACCCAGGTCCCTGGAGCTGTGAAGCAGCAGTGCTAACCACTGTGCTACCGTGCCATGCAAAGGGAAAGATACATATTGTGGGGAACACTCAGTGTAAAGGTCATATTTCACAACGCACTCAAACCTTTTCACTGATGGATTAACTTTCTTTGTATTGTTACCATGCCCATTGTGCTTCAGGTGGGTATCCTTGACTGTAGTGTGCGTATGTGCTAACAATATCATGTGATTAATGAATTATTATTTCATTACCAGACACAGATTTACTCAACATCGTTAAGGTAGAAACTGTCTCCCTCCCGGGCTACCTCCAATCAAAGAAACCCCAAAACAGCTTCACATTCTCTGTCAACAACAGTAGGCATCTGCTGTCTCCATAGCAACTTAATAATTGCCTTTGAGTTTCTGTGGCCTCCACACCACAAAAGTCTACACTGGATACAGCGTGCTTATCTATAATACACTGTGTAACTTTTCCCTTAGTGTTAAAGACATGACATAAACGTAGATTATTCTAGAATGAGGCCCAGCGTGTTTGCTCTGGGAATTTTCCATTAAGCTAGACTTATGGAGCAGCAACACAAGAACAAATTAACTCATCACTTCTCTGTTTGTGGGACATTTTTTTGCTTTGGGTGGATACTCAGAGCGACTTAAAGGCCTAATATCTCCACCCCACAGAAAAAAAAATTAAAACTTTTCCTTGGGCCTATTTAGTGTCAATGACCAGAATTGTCCCAAGAAAATTCTAAGTGTCGAATTTGAGTGACAGCTGGAGTAATTCACGCTGGTTTTTCAGTGGGAGTTCAGAGAAGATTCTCCCACACTCTGTACACTCCAGAGGTCACTAGTGTGCATATCATTAAAAATCAGGGGGGCGGGGCCTATTCCTGCTGGAGTTGCCGGCAGCATAGCGGGCCACTGTGCATGTGTCGATCTGTCAGTGCCGAGATCAGCGCATGCACAGTAGCCCCGCCCGCTCTGCCGGCCTCCTGATCGCTTGCCAACCCTGCATCGCCCCCCCGATTCCCCACCTCCACAGTCCCAAACCTCCCCCCCCCACACCAGCAGAATGACACCCCCCAGCCCGCTCCGATCACTGGCTCCCTCCTTCACCCATCGATCTTATCTGTAGAGTGGCAGCGGGAACTCCCAACCCCAACGATTGTCCCCGCCCCCATAGGCTCATTGGCATTGCCCCATGCCCATTGGAAATCCCGATACTGGGAGAGGCTATCGGGGCAGGAACGCATGCACGAATCCCACGAATCGGCCGACGCAAGAATCTCCCGGCCCACTGCTCTAAAAATATTAGTGGAGAGGGACGGGAGAATCGCCCCCAACGTCTGTTGACAGAGTGTCTGACCCAGGCCCTCTCCTCCACTCGATCCCCATAACCCCACACATTTGATCTGGCTAATCCATGTCCAGACACAGGGAGAACATGCAAACTCTACACAGTCACCCGAGGCCGGGTCCTTGGCGCTGTGAGGCAGCAGTGCTAACTACTGTGCCACCAGTTATAACATCAACTGGGATTGTGAGGTGACAGTCATTGTACTGCAAAGTGTATTTATGGTGAAATATCCTGGTCACTTTTGCTGAAACCAATTTATTTTTCTCATGAACAATCATTCCACAATCTTCCTCTCACACACCCGCACTCTCACTTCCACTGTTAAGTGTAAAATTCCCAACTTCCTTCCCCGAAACCAATCCATTAACAGGGCAGATTTCCTCTATCCTTAAAATTTCCTTTGTTAATGAAGTCTCCATCTCTGCAACACTATGTTTAATCCATACCTTTCACTGAATCAGAGAAAATTACAGTAACAAGAGGCCGGTGGTACCAGTTCTTTGAACGAGCTGTTGTGTCTAGTCCCACATCCCTACTCTTTACCCATAACCCTGTGTAATAACTCAGGAAGCCTGACTGGAAAGGAACAGTATTTAAGTGAAGTCACTATTCCGTGGCGTACATACATAAATTCAAACCAGGACAATAGATCTACAGGCCCTTCCCGGTGTCTGCCTTATAAAGAGCTCAGGTGATGAGTTCCACCTGGGCAGGCCATTGCCTGTTACCAAGGGAACTCATATTCAATGAGCCCCACTGGGAGATCACTTAGAGATTCCCCATGGAACTCACAGGGGTTATAACACCCTGTAAACTCCTCATTCTCAAGCCCCTGTCCAACTCCCATTTAAAACGATTCATGGGCTCAGCTTCCAGCTTCTTCTCCGATCGAGCATTCCAGATTCCCACAACTCTGAGTGAATTCTCCTCATTGCCCCCCCTGCTAATTGACCTGCTCATTAGGGGCACAATGCCTCTCTACCTATACCATCAAAATGGGGCTCAGTTGGTGAGGTCCAAAGATGTGCGGGTTAGGTTGATTGGCCAGGTTAGAAATTGCCCCTTAGAGTCCTCAGATGCGTAGGTTAGAGGGATTAGCGGGTAAACTATGTGGGGGTAGGGCCTGGGTGGGATTGTGATCGGTGCAGACTCGATGGGCCGAATGGCCTCCTTCTGCACTGTAGGGATTCTATTCTATAAACACGGATCAGATTAATGCCAACAGCGCAGGGTTCAATTCCCGTTCCAGCTAAGGTAATAGTCATACAGCATGGAAACAGGCCCTTCGGCCCAACATGTCCATGCTGCCCTTTTTTTTACCACTAAGGTGGCACGGTAGCACAGTGATTAGCACTGCCGCTTCACAGCTCCAGGGACCTGGGTTCGATTCCCGGCTTGGGTCACTGTCTGTGTGGAGTTTGCACATTCTCCCCGTGTCTGCGTGGGTTTCCTCCGGGTGCACCGGTTTCCTCCCACAGTCCAAAGATGTGCGGGTTAGGTTGATTGGCCATGCTAAAAATTGCCCTTAGTGTCCTGGGATGCATAGGTTAGAGGGATTAGTGGGTAAATATGTAGGGATATGGGGGTAGGGCCTGGGTGGGATTGTGGTCGGTGTAGACTCAATGGGTCGAATGGCCTCTTTCTGCACTGTAGGGTTTCTATGATTCTTCTATGATTCTAAGCTAGTCCCAATTTGGCCCATATCCCTCTATATCTTACCCATGTAACTCTGCAAATGCTTTTTAAAAGACAAAATTGTACTCACCTCTACTACTGCCTCTGGCAGCTTGTTCCAGACACTCACTGCTCTCTGTGTGAAAAAATTGCCGCTCTGGGTCCTTTTGTACCTCTCCCCTCATTTTAAACCAATGCCCTCTAGTTTTAGACTCCCCGACCTTTGGGAAAAGATGTTGGCTATCTACCCTATCTATGCCCCTCATTATTTTATAGACCTCTATAAGATCACCCCTCAGCCTTCTACGCTCCAGGGAAAAAAGTCCCAGTCTATCCAACCTCTCCCTATAACTCAAAGCCCAGGGTCTGTCTTCTCCTCAGTTAAACAAGGTCCTGGAAGTTTGTTGGTTGGTGAACATGCCAAAGATCTGCTTCCAGTCAGAGACCTGAGGAAGATGTCCTACACTAACCAATCCTCTCATCATGTTGAAACACACCTCTTAACAACCTCTATTTCACACAGAACAGCCTGAGCTTCTCCAACCAGTATGCAGTGAGTCGCTGCCTCTGAGCCACAAGCTCCGGGTTCCAATCCCACTTCAGGACCCAATGACCAAGGAAGATGTGCTCATTGTATATCAGGTTAGTATCCTTCCGACACATGCCCATGGCAGGCGGTAAGAGTAAGAGGGCAGAGGTAACCATGGACTTCAATATGTTGGTTCATGGTTATGCTTGACAACGTAGTTTATTTATTAGTGTAACAAGTAGGCGTACATTAACACTGCAATGAAGTTACTGTGAAAATCCCCAAGTTGCCACACTCCGGCGCCTGTTCGGGTACACTGAGGGAGAATTTAGCATGGCCAGTGCACCCTAACTTCCACGTCTTTCGGACTGTGGGTGGAAATCGGAGCATCCGGAGGAAACCCACGCAGACACGGGGAGAACGTGCAAACTCCACACAGGCAGCGACCCGAGCCGGGAATCGAACCCGGGTCTTTAACATTATCGGCCTTTTTAAATCTGGAACCGAGTCCGGGGGATCTCTGTCCAGCAGCATTGACGTCAGCAGCCAATCAGACTGAAGTGTCCTTTGTAGCATTAGGGAGAAATTTGACATTCCACAAATGTGAAATTAACTTTTTAGGGCCAGGGAGGGCGGTCAGCAGTTATTGGGACGATTAACAGCCCATTAAAAACTAACATTCAGCCAAGATTGTCTGTCTTTCATGGGAATCTGGGCATCGCTGGCTAGACCAGCATTTATTGCCAATCCCCAGTTGTCCTTGAGAAGGTGATGGTAAACTGTCGTCTTGAACCACTGCAGTCCATGTGGTGAAGGTACACCCACAGTGCTGTCAGGGAGGGACTTCCAAGATTTTGACCCAGTGAAGAAACAGTGATATATTTCCAAATCAGGATGATGAGTGGCTTGGAAGGGATCCTCCAGGTAGTGGTGTTCCCATGTGCCTGCTGCTCTTGTCTTTCTAGATGGGAGCAGTCACAGGTTTGGAAGGTGCTGTCTAAGGAACATTGGTGAGCTGCTGCAGTGCATCTTGTGGATGGTACACACTGCTGCCACTGTGCGATGGTGATGGAGGGAGTAATGTTTACGGGTGAATGGAATGTCAATCAAGCGGACTACTTTGTCCTGGATGGTGTCGAGCTTCTTGAGTGTTGTTGGAGCTGCACTCATAGAAACCCTACAGTACAGAAAGAGGCCATTCGGCCCATCGAGTCTGCACCGACCACAATCCCACCCAGGCCCTACCCCCATATCCCTACATATTTTTCCTGCTAATCCCTCTAATCTATGCATCCCAGGACACTAAGGGGCAATTTTTTAGCATGGCCAATCAACCTAACCCGCACATCTTTGGACTAACCCACTCATCCAGACAGGTGGAGAGTATTCCATCACTCTCCTGATTTGTGCCTTGCAGATGTGGACAGGCTTTGGAAAGTCAGGAGGTGAGTTACTGTCCACAGAATTCCAGCCTCGGATCTGTTCTTATGGAATCATAGAATCCCTACCATACAGAAGGAGGCCATTTGGCCCATTGAGCCTGCACCAACAACAACCCCACATGGCCAATCCACTTAATCTGTACACCTTTGGACAGTGGGAGGAAACCAGAGCACCTAGAGGAAACCCACGCAAACACGGGGAGAACGTGCAAACTCCCCACAGTCACCGAAGGCTGGAATTGAACCTGTGTCCCTGAAACTGTGGGGCAGTAGTGCTAACCACTGTGCCACCCTCAAAAACAATGGCACCCAACATTGGACTCAAATCCACAATCCTGAGATTAAGGGTCCCATGTTCTATCGACTGAGCTAGCTGGACAATATATGGCTGGTCCAGTTCAGTTTCTGGTCAATGGTAACTCCCAGGAGTTGGACTCTTCAAGTGAGTCCAACAGCTCGACATTGGAAGTTTCCATCTATTCGATTGATTTCTACTGATTGCCCTCGATGAGGGACCTCAGCACTGCACCCTAAGGAGAAACATAGAATCTCTGACAGTAACTTCTGGATTTCTGCATTATACCGTGCATGTGTGGACTCCCAAGTCAAGGATCTTTGAAACAATTAACTCTGCTTCTCTCTCCACAGATGCTCGCAAACCTGTTGAATGTTTCCAAAATTTTCTGTTTTCAATTCATATTTCCAGCACCTACCCAGTATTTGGCTTCAGCAGAATGCAAATACAGGCTCTCGCTCTTCGTATCTCACTGGGAATTTTAATCATGTGAAGGTCCTTTCAAATACAAAGGAATTCCACCAGCTAAAGCAAATTTACACCCAGCGCGAGTCATCCCTCACGCAGTTGGGCAGCTTTTTGTGACAGGCTGTTAGGGTTAACTGTCTCTGGATGGTCTCCACCAATGCTGCTGGGCAGATCCTTCACACGGGACAACCAGAGAGCAATCATACTCACTTGAGAGTGGGTTCCTAAGCACCAGTCACCCTACGGATACTGTAACTTCTCTGTATAACTCCAAACAATGAGTCTTAAGGGTCAAAGCTAAGCCTGACCCCAGCCTCCTTTCTAAGTCAAGGATGAGAACACTGGTTTAATTCAACACCCCTCAACCTCCTCCACCCATCCACCATCCCACATTGCCTCACCTAGTCCCACTCCTTGCGTAAGTCCGGGATGCATAGACCAACTCATTGAATGATACAGCAAAGAGCAAAGCCATTCTACCCGTCATTACTCTGCCAGCACTTTGACTATCCACCTCATCCCACTCCTCTGCCCTTTCCCCATAGTCGATGCTATAGTTAAGAAAGCCACCAATTCCTCTACTTTCTCAAAATGCTAAGGAAATTTGGCATGTCCGCTACGACTCTCATCAATTTTTAAAGATGCACCATAGAAAGCATTCTTTCCAGATGTATCACAGCTTGGTATGGCTCCTGCTCTGTCCAAGACCGTAAGAAACTACAAAGGGTTGTGAACGTAGCCCAATCCATCACACCCATCCATTGCTTCTGTCTACACTTCCAACTGCCTCGGAAAAGCAGCCAGCATAATCAAGGATCCCACGCACCCTGGGCATACTCTCTTCCACCTTCTTCTGTCAGGAAAAAGACACAAAAGTCTGAGGTTACGTACCAACTGACTCAAGAACAGCTTCTTCCCTGTGGGTGTCAGACTTTTGAATGGACCTACCTCGCATTAAGTTGATCTTTCTCTACACCCTAGCTATGATGTAACACTACATTCTGCACCCTTTCCTTCTCTATGAACGCTATGCTTTGTCTGTAAGGAACAATATTTTTCACTGTATTCCAATACATGTGACAATAATAAATCAAATCAACTCTATCCACCTTCAAGTATGTATCCAATATCTTGTTGAAAGCTATGGTTGAATCTGTTTTCACTGTCCTCACAGGCAACACGTTTCAGACCATAATCACTAGCTGAGTAAAAACAACTCCTCATCTCGCTTTTCTTTTATTTATTAGTTTCACAAACAGGCTTACATTAACACTGCAATGAAGTTACAGTGAAAATCCCCTAGTCGCCACACTCCGTCGACTGTTCGGCTACACTGAGAGAGAATTTAGCACGGCCAATGCACCTAACCAGCATGTCTTTCAGACTGTGGGAGGAAACCAGAGGAAACTCACGCAGACACGGGGAGAAGGTGCAAACTCCACACAGACAGTGACCCAAGCCGGGAATCGAACCCGGGTTTCTGGTGCTGTGAGGCAGCAGTGCTAACCACTTGTGCCACTACCGTGCAGTCTTGCAGCTGCCCTGCTGAGATCTGCCAACTCATTGCAATACAGAGCCCAGGGCTGAATTCTGGACGTTTTATGGTTTCATACTTATGCTGGGTTGCAGGAGGGAGGCCCCCAGGCAAGGAAAGAAAAACTGGGGAAATTCATCAACCTCCACAAATTCACTAAAGACAAATAAAACACACTTGTGACAGCACAAAGACTCACTTGTTCAGATAACAAACAGCAGGAAATGAGAGAGGGCAATAATTCACGCAGTGCTGTGTTTTAAAATACTTTATCAAAAAAAATGCAGAATATCATACATTTAAATGTAATTTATACAAACTTCAAAAGCCCCGCCCAAATTAGCTCAATTTCCAACTTTCAGTGGAACTCTTTCCAGGATTAAATTGGGAGAGCGACTCTTAAACCATTTGTTCAAATTAAAAGAGATAAATGTTTGTATTTATTTTTTTTTAAAACTTGATTTTGTTTTCCAACCACAAATTAATTGAAAGCTTTCAGAATAAAATTCACAGTCTGCCGAAACTCTTCCATTGTGGCAATGGTACCTTAACCTGGTCTTACTAGAATCAAACCACTTTGATACAGTAATCATGCTATTGTGGCAATCGCCCAGTGATGGAAATGTTGGCGCAAGGAAATGATAAATTGTGAAGGACAGACAATTATTCTATTCATCTGTGGAGAGTGGAAAGGAAACACAAAGGGAGGAAAATAACATCATCAGCATCATGCTGTGATGTATCCCACTCCTCTGCCCACACCAAAGAGAAGCCAAGGGATAGAACCCAACATCACGTGAATAATTCATTTATTACCTGTATTCTCCAGAAAATAAACATGTTCTCCGCACAGTCCATTCTCCCCAATGACCCCAGCACCCCCCAGTCACACAGAAGTCAAGCTTGCAAATCTAACTGCGACTCCAAGAAACACAAGGCAAGACTGCTACCTGTCTAGGAGCAAAGGTTGGGTGCAGGAAACCTTCGACTAGATCCTTCACTTTGACCGAACAGCTGTCCTTTCGAGTCCAGTGTCGCAGGTGGTTGCCAACATGGCCAAGGTTTCTGGAGCTGGGGGAGGCTTTGCAGGTTGGCGTTGGGTGACCCTCTCCCCCGCTTCGATCCCCAAGGTGGAGCACCCACCCACACCTCCCCAGCCAGTACCCTCTCACCCTCCACTCCCAGTACCTTCAGCCTCTCCTCTGCTCCATGCCATTGGGTAGGAAGCCCGCTATGATGGGCACCGGCCAGATGAGTGCGGCCACGCTCCAGATGATGATAACAATGGTCATGAAGCAGGCCACCAGGGTGGACTCGATGGGCTTGCGGTTGAGCCTCCAGCCCTTGTCCCACCTCAGCTCCTCCAGGTTGAAGTCCAGGCAGCAGAAGTTGACCCGCTGGCCCTGCGGGGGTGGTGTCCTCCTCTTGCCCCTCTGGCTGAACCGCCTGCGCTGGGGGGCAGCCCCACAGCCCACACACAGCTTGAACTCCTGCTGGCCGCCACCCACCCCCACATGGTCAATGGTCACAGGGGGAAAGACCCTGGTGAAAGCCGCCGAGAAGAAGGACCTGGCGTTACTGTTGGTGGTGAAGAGCAAGACATCGCAGTTAAAGCCCAGGGAGCGTTCCCAGCGAGCCAGCAGCGAGGTGGCCACCAGCCTCAGCACCGTGATGTTGCAGCGGTTAGAGGGGGCTGCGAGACCCCCAGCTTCAGCCCCGGCAGCCGGCGAGCCAGCATCCAGGTCCAGGGGGGCCACCAGGGAGAAGTTGAGAGAAGTGCTGTTGGGCTGAAAGTAGAAGTCCTCCCCACTCCAGGCACGAAAGGGAGGGAGGCTGGCGAGCAGGAACAGAGTCAGGAGTTGGCTAGTTAGCATGGCACCCTCGCTGGGCACTGCATGATAGCAGGAATGAACAAATAACACACTAGCAAACAGGAGATCCCCTTCTCTCTCCGTGTGTGCAGTGCTGCACATGAACTCCAGCGGCTGCAATAACTACACCAACCTTCTCCTTTTATTCATTTAACCCTCACCGAGCTCCTCTTAAAGCAGGGATTGAAACAAAAAATGCATTTTTTTAAATCTCCAAATTGTCATTGCTGCAAAACGCATTTCTTCCCCCAATTTCCCTTTTTTTTAGTGGGACTGCAAAAAAATATTCTTTGAATTAATCACACAGTTTAGAATTAATCACCCAGTCTAATCTTTGTGCAGTTATGTTTTTTTAAATGCCTCTCCCTGCTGCCTAATTTTAGTTCTTTCCATTTTCTACAAAGATCCACAAACGTTTTTCCCACTGGAAACTTCAGATTTATAAAAATAAAAGCAAAATTACTGCGGATGCTGGGATCTGAAACCAAAAGAGAAAATGCTGGAAAATCTCAACACCCAGACCGACTGAGATTCTCCAACATTTTCTCTTTTAACTTCAGATTTATGTCGTGTTCCAGGTGATAAAGGGGATGTTTTTGGGATTGGGATGGTTAAATTTTTTTTAAAATCATCTTAATGATTTGATTTTAAAAACATAGAATGAGAGTAAAAGATAGAATGGCTGATGATTTATTTACATATATTTATAATAACACTGATAACTTGTTTGTCTCCCATCTCATACCCTTAACCCAGTTTATGCTTGCATCTTTTTAAAAGATTATTCATGAACATTTATGTCTCATAGTTAAGTATTTGCTCGAATGGATACATTTGATGCAATTTAAGGATGCTTTAAAATAAAGGCTTGCATTTATATAGCGCCTCTCATGCCCACTTTACAGCCAATGAAGTACTTTTCGAAATGTAGGAAATGTCAGAACCAATTCACTCACAGCAAGCTCCTGTGGACAGTAATGTGATAATTGACCAGGAGGTGGAGATGCCAGCGTTGGACTGGGGTGGGCACAGTAAGAAGTCTCACAACACCAGGTTAAAGTCCAACAGGTTTATTTGGAATCATAGAATCATAGAAACCCTACAGTGCAGAAAGAGGCCATTCGACCCATCGAGTCTGCACCGACCACAATCCCACCCAGGCCCTACCCCCATATCCCTACATATTTACCCACTAATCCCTCTAACCTACGCATCTCAGGACACTAAGGGACAATTTTAGCATGGCCAATCAACCTAACCCGTACATCTTTGGACTGTGGGAGGAAACCGGAGCACCCGGAGGAAACCCACGCAGACACGAGGAGAATGTGCAAACTCCACACAGACAGTGACCCAGGCCGGGAATTGAACCCAGGTCCCTGGAGCTATGAAGCAACAGTGCTAACCACTGTGCTACCGTGCCGCCCCTTTCGGAGCGCTGTTCCTTCATCAGGTGAGTGGAGGTTAGTTCACAAACATGGCACATATAGGCAAAGACACAATTGCGAGATAATTGCAAGATAATCCGATCTGTTACTATCTTGTAATTGTGCCTTTGTCTATATATGCCGCGTTTGTGAACTAACCTCCACTCACCTGATGGAGGAGCAGCGCTCCGAAAGCTCGTGATTCCAAATAAACCTGTTGGATTTTAACCTGGTGTTGTGAGACTTCTTAGTATAATTGACGAGATAATGGGGGCAACTTTCCAATCTTGCCGTGCCTGGCGCAGATCGGGGGTTAGGCAGGGGGACTCATTGGGAGGGCCCCGATGCCTGCTACCCGTATCGGGGACGGGGTGGGGGAACATGCTGCCAATAGGTGGGTGGTCCTCATGTCAGTTGGGGGGGGGGGGGGGTGGTGGGAGGGGGCCTCCCAGTGCATTGTGAGATCGGGACGTCCTTGTGAAATGGTGCCCAAGCGCTGTAAAGCCGGCCGACAGGTGTGTTTAGGCCCCGCCTCCCCCAGTACCGGCACACAATTCACCACTCCAAAAAACTGACTGAGTGTGGGATGATTGCGGTCTGGAGAGCACCTGAGAGGCCGGCACAAATCGCGCCGGTATTCTCGCCGCGATGACACAGTTCTTTTTGGGGAAAATTCGATTTGATTTGATTTGATTTTGAATTGGTTTGATTTATTATTGTCACATGTATTAGTGTACAATGCAAGGTACTGTTTCTTGCACTCTATGCAGACAAAATGTACCGTTCATAGAGAAGGAAAGGAGAGAGTGTTACAGTCATAGCTGGGGTGTAGAGAAAGATCAACTTAGTGCAAGGTAGGTCCATTCAAAAGCCTGATGGCAGCAGGGAAGAAGCTGTTCTTGAGTCGGTTGGTACGTGAATTCAGACTTTTGTATCTTTTTCCCGATGGAAAAAGGTGGAAGAGAGAATGTCCGGGGTGCGTGGGGTCCCTAATTATGCTGGCTGCTTTGCTGAGGCAGCGGGAAGTGTAGCCAGAGTCAATGGATGGGAGGCTGGTTTGCGTGATGGATTGGGCTACATTCACGACCCTTTGTGGCTTCTTGCGGCCTTGGGCGGAGCAGGAGCCATACCAAGCTGTGATACAACCAGAAAGAATGCTTTCTATGGTGCATCTGTAAAAGTTGGTGAGAGTCTTGTTGACATGTCAAATTTCCTTAGTCTTCTGAGAAAGTAGAGGCGTTGGTGGGCTTTCTGTTGGTGATGAACACAATTGAACAGTTTTTCACAGTTTATGTTTATTTCTAGATATTTATCAAAGATTGTTCTTAAATTAAATATTCCCTCTCATCTTCCTACTCCAGGTCTAAATCCAGACTACATTTCACCAATCTCTCTTTCAGATATGGTGTTATTTTCCTCTGTTACAATTTTCAAGATAGCTTGAATGAGATGATTCATTAAAGGTTAAAGTTAAAGCCATTCGACCTTCTTGTTTGTGCCTTGATTGTTGACAGCGGTGCCAACTGTTAAGTTCCAGGGCGTTGGTACTGTTCATTTAACACTGATTGGTTGTATTTTGATGAAAATGTGTGAAGCGATGCATACTTTCCAAACCACATGTCTTCATGCGTTCGTTCCATGTGGCCAAGTGCTTTGAGAGTTCCTCCCTCTCTCGTCATCATGGTCAGTCGCTTGGAGTGAGGGTGAATTTGCCAGGTTTCATGAGGTGTGTGAACTCGGGTGACTCAGCAGGTCAATCCTGGAGCCACAGGTCTTTGGACAAAAAGGACAAAAAGTAGCCCTGACAAAGGGGTGGGGTGGTTCTCCAGCCAGGATTCTCTTCTCTCTCCTTCCAGTTTTGCCACTTCTCCACAGCAGAGTTCATGCAGTCTGTTTCTGACTGTGTTGCAACTAGTTGGATGAAGTGCAGCCACCTGGTACTGTTTGTAGAATCTTCCTCCCACACACTGATGCCAATTTGTTTCCTGTTCAGTGATATTTTCAGAATGTCTTCATAATGTTTTCCCTGTCCTCCTTGAGATTGGGTGCCATCCTTATTAAGTTGTAAAAAGAGCATTTGCTTCAGAAACTGATTATTTGTCATGCAGTTGCATTGTCCAGACCAGTAAGAAGTCTCACGACACCGGGTTAAAGTTCTACACGTTTATTTGGATTCATGAGCTTTCGGAGCACTGCCCCTTCATCACCTGATTGTGTCCACCCCAGTCCAACGCCGGCATCTCCACATCATTGTCCAGACCAGCAGAGCTGATTTCCCATGATCATGATTGCGGTGCTGGAGGGATTAGCGTTAGTGAGGATGATAAAGTTAGTTTGTCTGTCTCCCTTCTTTTCCTGCTCCTCTCCTTTTACTAACAGGACAGACAATGGGTTTGATTTTGATGTAGCAATGCGTAACCCCTCTACCTTTCAGCTCAAATAAACTATCGGCACAACATAGCTGAAAACATGAGCCAATACCGGCACAGTGAGGGAAACTGGGCATCCAATAACAGAACAGCGAGGGAAACTGAGCATCCAATAACTGAACAGCGAGGGAAACTGAGCATCCAATAACAGTACAGCGAGGGAAACTGAGCATCCAATAACTGAACAGCGAGGGAAACTGAGCATCCAATAACAGTACAGCGAGGGAGTCTGCGCATCCAATAACAGAACAGCGAGGGAGTTTGAGCATCCAATAACACTTGATCAATTGGACCAGTGGGCTGACGAATGGCAGATGGAGTTTAATTTAGATAAATGTGAGGTGATGCATTTTGGTAGATTGAACCAGGGCAGGGGACTTACTCAGTTAATGGTAGGGCGTTGGGGAGAGTTACAGAACAAAGAGATCTCGGGGTACAGGTTCATAGCTCCTTGAAAGTGGAGTCACAGGTGGACAGAGTGGTGAAGAAGGCATTCGGCATGCTTGGTTTCATTGGTCAGAACATTGAATACAGGAGTTGGGACATCTTGTTAAAGTTGTACAAGACATTGGTAAGGCCACACTTGGAATACTGTGTACAGTTCTGGTCACCCTATTATAGAAAGGATATTATTAAACTAGAAAGAGTGCAGAAAAGATTTACTCGGATGCTACCGGTTCTTGATGGTTTGAGTTACAAGGAGAGGTTGGATAGACTGGGACTTTTTTCTCTGGAGTGTAGAAGGCTGAGGGGTGACCTTGTAGAGGCCTATAAAATAATGAGGGGCACAGATCAGCTAGATAGTCAATATATTTTCCCAAAGGTAGGGGAGCCTAAAACTAGAGGGCATAGGTTTAAGGTGAGAGGGGAGAGATACAAAAGTGCCCAGGGGGCAATTTTTTCACACAGAGGATGGTGAGTGTTTGGAACAAGCTGCCAGAGGTAGTAGCAGAGACAGGTACAATTTTATCTTTTAAAAAGCGTTTAGACAGTTACATGGGTAAGATGGGTATAGAGGGATATGGGCCAAATGCGGGCAATTAGGACTAGCTCAGTGGTTTAAAAAAAAGGGCAGCATGGACAAGTTGGGCCGAAGGGCCTGTTTCCATGCTGTAAACCTCTAAGACTCTAGTACAGTGAGGAAAACGGGACATCCAATAACAGTACAGCGAGGAAAAAGGGGCATCCAATAACTGCACAGTGAAGGAAACTGGGCATCCAATAACAGTACAGCAAGGAAAAAGGGGCATCCAATAACAGTACAGCGAGGGAAACTGCATCTGGGACTGGAGTGAAAACAGAACAATAACAATCTTTCCGATGATTAGTTGGAGGAATTTACAGCTTACCCAAGATTGGATGTTGAATGAACAGTCTGGCATTGCAGACGCAGTTGAGGAGTTGGGAGCGCTGGTGGTGTAGAGATGGAAGCAGACGCCAAGTCTAAGGATGACACCAAGGGACAGCACAGAGATGAGATAGAAAAGGTGCCAATGACACAGCCTGGGTGCATTCTCATGGCGACAGTGCTGGAGTGGGATGAGGAGTAGAATCATGGTACTGCCTGTCTGCTCAGGTGGTTGTAAGTACCTCCTGGCACTAATTGAAGAAGAGAATGGGGTTGCCCCAATGTCTTGGCCAACATTCCTCCCACAATAATCAACACCAGTGAAGTAGGTGATACATCTGGTGTGCACAAGTTGCTGCCACCAATACAACAATCATGAGGACACTTCAAAAGTAATTAATTGGTTTTTAAGTTTTGTGAGAGAATTAAAGAACACAACTCCATGGGCCCCATGGGAAATCTTGACATCAGAACATAAGAAATAGGAGTAGGATTAGGCCATTCAGCCCCTCGAGCCAGCTCAGCCATTCAATAAGATCACGGCTGATCTACCTCCATTTCAATCTCCCCCAACTATGGTAATATCCCTGACAATCCATGACTGTGTATACAAATCCTGCAATGACACCACTCTTTCCCTTTGTCTTCAGGGTCAGTGGTAACTCTGTAAGTCAGCACCATCTTCACAGTAGGGTCAGTGCAAGAGTATCTGGCATCAGCTTTGCACATTCCCCCCACTCCCAGACAATAAACTTTCAAAAGTGAATATTCTGCTTTCGAATGAATAAATCTTTCACAATTTGTCATTACAGATTCATATTCGATGAAACAGGAGAACATTGTGATAGTTATTGTACATTCTCAATCCATACATTTCACGGGATATGTACTGGATGAAATTCACGTTCTAATGTGTAATGAGGCTCAGATAATGCAACAGTTTGTGTTCCTGCAACAGTTACGAGCTGACCTTTTGAACAATTTACACAATCCATAATTAAGCTTGTGAGAACATTAAAGAGCAATAATTTACAATGGAGTGGGCTCCGTTAAGTTACGTTTCTCAATATTATTTACTGCTTCACTGTTTCGGAATGGTCATGTAGATCCACAAATTTGTAAAACTGTTGCGTGAACAGAATAAGGGATTTTGCGAAAGGCCGCAGTAAGCACATGGAAATCAATACGTATTTCAGCACATGTGGATGTCATCAGGAAATCTGGATCCTCTGTCCCCATTACTGAAACCTGTTTGTTTCCTTACGCAGTTTCAAGAATAATTTATGCCCGGTTTTTTTGCCGCCTGACACCAAATGTTGCCCTCTCTGGGTGACCGCCTAGTTTGCCTAAGGGTTGCACCCACCCTGCATCCTTGGCAACCTTTCATCACCTCGAGGTTGATGCTTCCTTGGGGATGGGATGGGGTGGGGGTGGGATGGTGCTTTTGGCAGCGGGTTCACTGCTGGCTTATGAGCCCCATCTCATCCTTAGAGACTGCCCCACAGTGGGAACATTGGTCGTCAGCCAGGAGGGTTGGTGGTGGGCGGATTGTTGGCTTGAGTAACTGCCCTCTCTTTCTATCGCCCTTCTCTCTCAGTGGCTGCTCTTGCTGATTGGAAGGTCTTGACACCATTTCTGATCATGGGCAACCATTTTGATTTTGATTGGATATCTGTCTCCCAGATGCTGATGTGAATGGAGCACACTCTGGCTTTGAGATTGCCTCTGGAATATTTCCTTTGGCTCCCGTGTGAATGGGCCCCTTGGCGTAACTGTAAATAGAACACCTGTTTGGGCAGTCTTGAGTTGGGCATTCTAATGACAAGACTGTAATGACTCAGGAAGCCCAACTATTACAGCGTGCAAAGTAAAACCACCACCATGGTATGCACACACTAGTACCTGCCTGGGACTACCATTCAGCAGGCCCAGTCCTGGGCCTGTCTTACAAAGGCTTAGGTAATGAGTTCCAGTTGGGCAGGCCACTGCCTGTTACCAAGGGAACTCATACACAATGAGCCTCAAAGGGAGATCAATCAGTGATTCCCTATGAACTTCGTGGGGGTTATTACAATGATCCATCCATCTCAGCTGATGTGAGATTATCACAGTCTCTCTACTTGGCTTATCTATATCTTGGAGGGCACTCACCTTTGCCCTTTTGTGCTCCCACTTGATTCACAAGATCCTTCTAAAACAGCACTGGCAATGCTATTCTAAAGCCTTGATAAGGTGCCCCTGTGGAAATGCTATACACTACCCCTCACACAAAAAGACTTGTAATGTGTATCAGATTTTAAATAGAGATGAATCGCTGCTGCAACTGCAAACTCTTGTGGTTACAATACATATTGAACATCGAGTGAGAGGTGTTCATTGCTACACTTGCTTCCTTGAATATTAAACCTAAGAAACACAAATCGGGCAACTTTATGTTACTTCATAATAACAATCCATGTAAAACAAAAGCACAACATTCCCCACCCTCACTCAGACCCCACCTGTTTGTAATGACATCAATCAGGCCATTAAAGTTGGCTTGGCAACACAGTGGCACATTGGTTCGCACTGCTGCTTCACAGCGCCAGGGACCTGGGTTCGATTCCGTCCTCAGGTCACTGTCTGTGTGGAGTCTGCATGTTCTCCCAGTGTCTGCGTGGGTTTCCTCCAGGTTCTCTGGTTTCCTCCCACAGTCCAAAGATGTGCAGGTTTAATTAATTGGCCATGCTAAATTGCCCCTTAGGGTAATTGCTTGAGGGTTATGGGGATAGGGCCTGGGTGGGATTGTTGTCAGTGCAGGGCTGAATGGCCTCTTTTTGCACTGTAGGGATTCTATGATTCTTTGGGAGTATGAACTCCCTGATTAAGGAGTCAATTGATGGGCCAATCATTACTTGTATTTAACCAGGAGTGTCAGTTCCTCTGGCACTCCTGAAAGTATGATGTGGAGATGCCGGCGTTGGACTGGGGTAAACACAGTAAGAGTTTTAACCAGGTTAAAGTCCAACAGGTTTATTTGGTAGCAAATGCCATTAGCTTTCGGAGTGCTGCTCCTTCGTCAGATGGAGTGGAAAGCTGTTTGAGAGCAGATTTCCACTCTATCTGACGAAGGAGCAGCGCTCCGAAAGCTAATAGCATTTACTCCTGAAGGTAGACAGCTGACTGAGTGCACTCTGTGTACTGCTATTGGAATTGTGAATAAAGGGATTCTGGTGAAGGGACTTCTGCCTCCGAAGACTTATTACACTGTTAAAACAGAAAGTTTTCGCAGTTTTAGTTGAAATAGTATTCCGGTGCCTATGGCATCATTTTCTTTAGGTTTTTTCTTTTCAATCATTGGAGCGTTCGGCCAAAGAGGAAGTGACCCCGAGCGGGAGTGGAGCTACTTTGCTCTGCTAAGGCAACTTGCTTGATTTTAATCTCTCTCACACAACGTTCCCACCTAACCTGACGGGACATGGTGGGGGGAGCAATGGCGGACCCGATTTTAACTCACTCAAAACCCATTGCTGAGTTATAGTTGGGCCCGGTTGGCCAGAGCAGGGATTTGAGTGTGGCCTTGTCAAGATTAAATCATACTCCCCAGTTATAATTCTCACAAAGTGATGCTGCAGTGGTAGAAACTGGCTCTGGAAACTATGGAAACACCTTATCATATCATATGCTGTTACCATGGAGATGGTACCAACACAGTGCCAAGCAATGATTGCAATGTAATTGGGGGGGGGGGGGGGGGGGGGGGTTGCTGGAGAGCCTTTGTAAAGATTGTTATTTTTGAACTTTTCAAAGGTGTGATAATATTCATCACACAACATCTGCTGAAGTGATTTGATAAGAGGCAATGTCGCATTCCTTTGACTTCTGCGTGGTAGACATAATTCCTGCTTTTGAAAGAAATCTCTCCCAGCTTTTGGGGCAGATCCAGCCACCTTTGTGATTGACACAGGGGTGATGTGAGCGGGAAGCATTTGGCTAGTGAAGGCATTACAAGGAATGGTTTGCCCAAATATATTAAACTTGTGGAGCAAAGGAATGTTTTGTGTCCTTTATCCACGGAGACAACATTCTCCCGATCAGTGCGCACATGAATCTCTGACTTGGAAAGGTTTGGTTTTGAACATAAGAGCATAAAATCTCAAGGGCAAGAGGTTAGAGGAATGAGACACTGAACGAAGAAGCCTGGGCTGTTCTAATCAGGGGAGAAGAGGTTAAGAGGAGATGTGATAGAGGTGTTCAAGAACATGAAGGGTTTTAATAGAGTAAACATTAAAAAGATGAGGAATTGTTTCCAGAGGCAGAACAGTTGAGGTTAAAGGGCACAGATATAGTGTGAATGATGAAATAATTAGAGAAATACACCAGTGTCATATCCTCGATCAAAGATTTGGAATCACGACAGCAAAGGGGGGGAATGTAAACTGACCACGTTCTATAAAAATGGAACAGACTAGTGGGAACTGACAGAACAAATCCTTGGTGCCCTCCAGCAATGACGAAACACGAAGTAACCACCCACACAAACTACAAAGACCATTTGTTTCCAAGACAGTGCATCAACAATCGTTCTTCCCAAGGACAATCTCAGAATGGAACAAGCTACCAAAGGGAATAGTCACAGCCCCCCCATAACTGGAAATCTTCAAGATCCACCTTTAGATTAGGTCCAGGAGATCTCATTGAAACATACAAAGTGTTTGAAGGAATGGATGGGGTTAAGATCTCTACATCTTCAGGACGCTGCTTTTTTGAGCTCTGCTTGAGCCCTCGGAGGAGCAGACTGAAGGCCCCCCCAGCCTAACATGCCACCAAGGTGTAACTGAGGAGTTACTTCATCCCGTAGAAATTTCTTCTCGCAGCGGATGGTGAATCTTTGGAATTCTCTGCCCCAAAGGATGGTGGAGGCTGGATCATTAGGAGTATTTAAAGTGGAGGTGGATAAATATTTGATAGATTGAGGAATAGAGGGCTATGGGGAAATGGCACAGAAAAGGAGTTGAGTCCGGCATAGATCAGCCATGATCGT